>NC_134690.1:390077514-390215014 GCF_050947455.1 Rhinoderma darwinii
ATATTTATGGGAAGGTGTCCGTGCCGTAGTAACTTGCCGAAAAAAATAGGACATGCCCTATTTTTTTATTTTACGGACCATGCTCCCATACTTTATAATGGGAGTACGGCCCGTGAATACGGATGGCTGACCGTGGCCAGCAGTGCCCGTAATTACGGGTCATAATTACGGGCACGGTCGTGTGCATGGAGCCTTAGTTATTGAGTTCAGGTGCTCCACAAACTTTGCAAACAGATGCAGAAAATCAAGCACACTACCATGCCATCTTCATAGACAAACATTGGTAGTAGTATGGGTCATGCTGAAGATCTCAGTGACTTTACACGTGGCACTGACAAATGATGCCATCTTTACCACAAGTGCGTTTGTGACATTTCCAATCTGCTAAATCTGCCCCGGTCACCTGTAAGTACTATTATTATCTGCTAGATCTGCCCCGGTCACCTGTAAGTGTTATTATTGTGAAGTGGACGCATCTAGTAGCAACAACAACTCACCCACGAATCGGTAGACCACGCAAAGTCACAGAGTGGGGTCCCGAGTGTTGAAGCGTCTATCCTCTGTTGTATCACTCACTACAGAGATCCACACCGCCTCTGAAAGTGACATCAGCACCAGAATTGTGCATCCGGAGCTTCATAAATGGGTTTCCATGGTTGCTGCATACAAGCCTAAGATCACCATACACAATGCCAAGCGTCTGCTGGAGTCGTGTAAAGCACGTCGTCACTGGACTCTGGAACAGCGTGTTCTCTGGAGTGATGAATCACGTTTCACTATCTGGCAGTCTGATGGAGGAATTTGGGTTTGGTGGATACCAGGGGAACGCTACCTACCGGAATGTAAAGTGCCTACTGTAATATTTGGTGGAGGAGGGGTAATGGTCTGGGGTTGTTTTTCCAGTTTTTGGACCCTTATTTCCAGGGAAGAGTAATCTTAATACTACAACATACAAAGACATTTTGGACAATTGTAGCTTCCAACTTTGTGGGAACAGTTTGGGGTTCGACACATTTCTGTTCCAGCATGACTGTGCCCCAGTACACAAGGTCCATAAAGACATGGGGTGAGGAGTTTGGTGTGGAGGAACTTGAGTCCCTCAGTTTGGTGTGGAGGACCTCAACCCCATCCAACACATTTGGGATAAATTGGAAAGGCAATTTTGCCCCAGGCCTTCTTCCTAACATCAGTGCAAAATACTCACAAATCATCATCTGGCTGAATAGGCACAAATTCCCACAGAAACTCCCAAAATTCTTGTGGAAAGTCTTCCCAGAAGAGTGGAGGCAGTTATAGCCGCAGAAACATGAGATAATATACAGGGTGGGAGTATGGAGATATGAACCACGAGACACTGGAGAAATATAGAAAATGTATTAGTGCAAATCTAGAGTTCAGAACCAAAAGCGGGACATTTCAAGAGTAAAGAGGCACAGAAGAATTCGGGTCAAGACTGTGCATTCAGTTGGCATGGTCATAGATAGTCGGACTATTACATTGGGACTTCTAGAAAATATATTAGATGAAGAATCTGATGAATCAGAAAAATACAAGTTGCAGATTTGTGTCTGATTTTTTTTTTTTTTTCTATATCGACCAGCAATAGGATAAAAAGTTGCCATGGTCAGGCCTCAGGACAGGAGCGTGCATCTACAGTGTCACGTTTGGATTTGGCTAGGTTAAATCGAGTGGTGGAGTCTAAGGGATTTTTCAATTTTCACTTTAAAACGCCCCTCACAGCAGTATGGACTTTGTGCAGGGACTCGGTAGGCCATGGCTGAGGGCTTGCAGATGGTATTTCCAAAGCAAGGTACCAAAATCAATAAAAAGAAGCGTTGTGGTACAAATCGCAGGTCGGAGTTCATGCAAAACGATAAGATAAGAAGGGGCTTACATAGAGCAGAGAAAGTCTCATAGGAAAAAAATTAATTTGTCCCGGACGGTTACTAACCTAAAAAGTCCCAAAATGTTTTCTTTTCTTTTTTTTCTATAAATTGGACAGCGTCATCATAATATAAAACAAAGATCGAAAGGTCGTAAATCAATACTAGACTGAGAGGTTGCATGAATTTAGAAAAAAAAGTCACCAACCCTGTCCATGGACTGTGTCATGTATTGAAGCAGCCTCATTCACATTAATGGGATTAGGCTGCAATACCAGACACAGCCACACGGACAAGAGTGGTGCTGTTTCTGGAACAAAAATGCAGGGCAACCCCTTAAGAACACAACATAAAACATAATACAGTCTTAAAAAAAGGAGATACAAGATACAGACTTTTCAGCTGACTTTTAGATATACCACTTGTTAATAATGGGGGGGGGGGGTGTCCCTAGTTCAGGACTCTAATCTAATAATTAGATGGGAGAACCGCTACAAAAATCTCTCTCTCTCTCTCACTTGGCATGTTCATGCAGTACACAGACAGCCCTCTGGTTTCAAAAGGGACATGTAATACTTCACTTTGCCTGCGGTGGCGCTGCATTGGAATTGACCACTTACTTCCAGATTGCTGCACAGATTACAGCTGAACGCTGTGGGTCCCAGCTGCGGGACACCCTGTAATCAGCTTATCTTTAGGAAAGAATTCTAACAATAAGGGATTGTCCAAAGTGGACAACCTCTTTAAAGTCGATCACGCAAAATAATGTATCCTACCTAGGTTTTTTTTTTTCCTTCAAGGGATTTTTTTCTTTTAGAAACGCTTTTTTTAAATAAAATTCTCCTGTCACATAGTTCATCAAGTGGATTCTGCTCCAAACAATTCCCCTGATCATCTGAGCATTGCTTGTTTTTACTCATTTTACATACAGCACCATCTACAGGAAATACAAAGTATAACAGACAGTCCTTAAATGCAATGGCAATATATATGTGGCTCACCTCCTAGGTAAACATGGCCTGAAAGTCTACTGGATTTTCTCATTTAGGTCTACAAGTTAAATGGACAAGTCCAAGGACAAGTCTTGTATACGGGAAACTATACCTATATTAAACGCTATGTCCAACTTTGCTAACAATTTTTTTTTTCTATTGACGCATCTAAAATAAAAAATGAAGCAATTTCGCAAATAGCCTGAGTTAAAAACGTCCTACCGTTTTGTGTCTATAGCTGGTATGCAGACCTATGGGTCGCTATGGTAACAGACTCTGAGTCAGCCAATGAGAATATTTCAATGCATTATAATGATTCTTCACCCTTCAAGGTCTCCTCAGGTGCCTTGTCCTTTGTCACATGGGGAAGACACACATTTCAGATACACAAGTTAATGTGTCTCTACTTCTTAGCTCACTAGAGAATGGAGACTGCAGATAATATGGCCCAACATTAAATAATTTAAACAGAGCCCTTCTCCAAGGCTCACCCCCTCCCTTATGGTAAACAATGTCATTGTCCATTCAACCAAGGATAATTGATCTGCTCCTTACAAGAATAATAAAACATTAAATTCAAGAACACATAACATAGAATTGCTTCAAGACAGCTGCTGACTTAGATTAATATATTACTTTTTACTTATTAATCTCAAGATGGCTCCTTTAGGCCAAAAGATGGATTCTAACAATCCAAAAGGGACGCCTACCATACAAGATGGAGTCCATGCAAAATGTTATCTTTTAAACATATTCTAATCACTTTCACACAGACTACACACATAGGTCTGCAGAGGAGCTGTAAACACAAAACGATAGATTTTTTTAAGACTGTAAAATTGCTTCATTTTTTTATTTTAGCTATATAGGACCTTCCCTTTAAGGGGCCATTGGCAGTGGCGTAACTACCGCCGTAGCAGCAGTAGCGGCTGCTACGGGGCCCGCGGCATGAGGGGGCCCGTGTCGCCCGCCGGCACGGGCCTCCACCATGGCCGCAGGCTCCGCTAGCAGCCGCTATGGCTGCTACAGCGGGACGCCACTGAACAGTACGGCAGAGCAGGGAGGTATCTCCCCGCTCTGCCATTAAACAAAAGACATGTATCCCCTATCCACAGGACAGGGGATACATGTGTGATCGCTGGCAGCGATAGGGAGAACGGGGGACTGAAAGTCCCCTGAAGTTCTCCATCACAAACCTCGGACTTCCGGGGTCTGTGTCGACAGCTCCGTAGAAATGAATGGAGCGCCGGTCCCGCTTGTGCGCATGCGTGACCAGCGCTCCTTTCATTTTTAGTGAGCTGCGCAGACGCCGGAAGTCTGAGGTTAGTCATGGAGAACTTCAGGGGACTTTCAGTCCCCCGTTCTCCCTATCGCTGCCAGCGATCACACATGTATCACCTATCCTGTGGATAGGGGATGCATGTCTTTTATTAGGACACACTGTAGGTCGCATTTTTTGGGGAGGGGGGACGCTGTATGGCGTTCCCTACAGGGGGGGACGCTGTATGGCATTCCCTACAGGGGACGACGCTGTATGGCGTTCCCTTCAAGGGGGGACGACGCTGTATGGCGTTCCCTACAGGGGGGGACGCTGTATGGCGTTCCCTACAGGGGGGGGACGCTGTATGGCATTCCCTACAGGGGGGACGACGCTGTATGGCATTCCCTACAGGGGGGACGACGCTGTATGGCGTTCCCTACAGGGGGGACGACGCTGTATGGCGTTCCCTACAGGGGGGGACGCTGTATGGCGTTCCCTACAGGGGGGACGCTGTATGGCGTTCCCTACAGGGGGGAGCTGTATGGCGTTCCCTACAGGGGGGGCTGTATGGCGTTCCCTACAGGGGGAGCTGTATGGCGTTCCCTACAGGGGGGGCTGTATGGCGTTCCCTACAGGGCGGAGCTGTATGGCGTTCCCTACAGGGGGGGCTGTATGGCATTCCCTACAGACCCCCCCTGTAGGGAACGCCATACAGACTCCCTGTAGGTAACGCCATACAGTGCCCCCTGTAGATAACGCCAGACAGCCCCCTCTGTAGGGAACGCCATACAGCCCCCCCCCCCCCGTAGATAATGCCATACAGTACCCCCTCTAGATAGCGCCATACAGCCCCCCCTGTAGGGAACGCTATACAGTCCCCCTCTGTAGGGAACGCCATACAGTCCCCTTGTAGATAACGCCATACAGCCCCCCCGTAGATAACGCCATACAGCCCCCTCTGTAGATAACGCCATACAGCCCCCCTGTAGATAACGCCATACAGCCCCCTCTGTAGATAACGCCATACAGCCCCCTCTGTAGATAACGCCATACAGCCCCCCTGTAGATAACGCCATACAGCCCCCTCTGTAGATAACGCCATACAGCCCCCTCTGTAGATAACGCCATACAGCCCCCTCTGTAGATAACGCCATACAGCCCCCTCTGTAGATAACGCCATACAGCCCCCTCTGTAGATAACGCCATACAGCACCCTCTGTAGATATCTACAAAGGGGGCTGTATGGCGTTATCTACAGGGGGGGCTGTATGGCGTTATCAAAAGGGGGGGATTGTAAAAAAGGCACTATCTACAAGGGGGGGGGGGTTGTGTGACACCCAGGGGAGGGGGGGCCCCAGTCAAAAGTTTGCTATGGGGCCCAGTCTTTCCTAGTTACGCCCCTGGCCATTGGTGACCCGTTCATTAGTATCTCTATATTGTCCTTAGGGTAATAACATTCAAAATCATATTCGATCTAGAATGTAAAAGAAGATATACATTAAAACTGTCAGATGCAGATTAACAAGGCTTAAGTTCAGTAAGTCCTTAAAATACAGTTAAAATAACCACTTGGATGTAAAAACAATACTCATGGGATTGAGTCTTTAGCAATGAATTACAAAGCGCTACAATATCATAAAAATATTAAGGTGATTTACTTTGAAGTAGCAGACACTGGGGCTAGATTTAATAACATGCCAGTAAAGCCAAGACACTGGAAAATGCCTTTTACCACCAGAATCTCCCTGAAATTTCGGAACAGCTGGGGATTGTGTTTATGAATCATTAAATTTACATCATTCCAAAGAAATCTTTCTGCTGATTTATCTCTGCTACGGCAGCAGCGACTCTGGATGTCAGATTTGTGGCCACACTAAGTCCAGACCGTTACTTACCCCTTTACAATTCTATGAGATTTTATATGTATGTAGTGATGGTTCACCTGAAAGTTTTATTTTATGTTTGGGAATTATGTTTATGGAGATAGATAGATAGATATGAGATAGATAGATAGATAGATAGATAGATAGATAGATAGATAGATAGATAGATAGATAGATAGATAGATAGATAGATAGATAGATAGATAGATAGATAGATAGATAGATAGATAGATAGATAGATAGATAGATAGATAGATAGATAGATATGAGATAGATAGATAGATAGATAGATAGATAGATAGATAGATAGATAGATAGATAGATAGATAGATAGATAGATAGATAGATAGATAGATAGATAGATAGATAGATAGATAGATAGATAGATAGAGAGAGATAGATAGATAGATAGATAGATAGATAGATAGATAGATAGATAGATAGATAGATAGATAGATAGATAGATAGATAGATAGATAGAGAGATAGATAGATAGATAGATAGATAGATAGATAGATAGATAGATAGATAGATAGATAGATAGATAGATAGATAGATGGATGGATGGATGGATGGATGGATGGATGGATGGACGGACGGACAGACAGACAGGCATATGAATAAATAGATAGCTTTTCTTCTTTTTTTTGTAACTATAATGTATTGCAATAGTTATGTATTCCACTGTGTTATGTTCAAACAGGCATTCTGACTGGACAGCTCTGGGGGCCTTTGCTAAAAAGCTTAGATAGGCACTTTTTTATGTTGGCCGCTACCTCAGCAGTTATTTACAGCCAAGCCCTTGTGGTTTATCTGGCAGCGGTGTCTGGGGGAACATTTGGACTTAGCTATCTATACCTGTCCATGTGGGACAACACTTTTTACTTATCTCTAGTGACATTGGATGTTGCTCTGATGTTCCTACTGTGTCCTTTTCCTAGGCCTCTCGGTTGATTTCCACTACAACTGGTTGGACACAACCATATCGCTCTATATTTGCGCTACCTTAATATGTACCCGCCAATTTTGTACCTAAATAAGTTTATAATTAGCAAAAAAATAAATAATTTAGAGGCAACTGTTTTAGAAAACACCCGTAATACTGTGTACGTCCATGAATGTTTTTGGTTCCTCAATAGATGCAATGTATGAGGAATACAGCAGTTTGTCCCAAGACTCCATAGCCGTGCGTTGGTGAACTCATTCTATGAGGAAGCCGCCGCGCTGGGGGTGCATTTATTTAATTCATCAACTAATGCAGGTTTAATCAGAGAAGACAGAAGATAAATGCTGAATTAATATATTTGCAGGATAAGGAATGGTGCCAAGTTTCCGCATGTGTTGGAGTAAAGTCGTCGCTCTAGAAGGCTTTGGGTATTTAGCATAAAGCAGATGACCAGCTTAAACATTTTCAGATACAGATAGAAATTGCTGGGTAGTTAATCTATATATTCATATTTTAGGATGATTTGTAATACAGTTCAAGCCTGATGATGATCATTTCAGATCCACTGAGGTAGAAATCCCTATGCGAATGAAGTGGTCAGAATGGAGGGACCCATTATATATATATCCTACACAAATACATTCCTATATAATGAAAGGTTAAAGGGTGGTCAGATAATAATGAAGACTGAGTAGTCATGAAGAGCTGGCACCATATAGTGCTCAATGGGTTTCCGTATTACGGAGTATACTCCCTATTAACAATGACTTTATAGGAGAATACCTCTGTACATACACGCTACAATTTTGTCTGTCGCATTCATATAGAATCCAACAGAAAAACCTCTGTCTTGAGTTATGGAGGCATATGGAGGTAGAGTAGGGCCCCATAAAATTTGGAGGTAGTACAAAGACATATTGCGGCCAGTGTATAAGGCCTCAAGTTGTGATGCCAGTCAGATAAGAAAACTCTCCTACTTTTTCATATCTTTGTTCATAGATGGCGGTATTATAGGAATTAGTGCTGGCAGAATATTCTACTTCTTAGGACAATGGCTGTATGGGCTTAACCACTTCCGGACCGCCCATAGACTATAAACGTCCGGGCGGTCCACAATTAACTCTGCAGGGCCGTTTAGAACGTCCTGCAGAGTTAGCGGGTTTGCCGCTCCCCGGCGGCCTTTAGCTCCCACAGCTGATATCATGGAACTTTCAGCGTGGTCTCCGGTCGTGTGATCGTTGTGACAACCTGTCACAACGATCACATTGCTCCGAACAGCAGCGCTTACCCGCCGACTGTGAGGAGCTCTGTGATACAGCTGTCTAGAGACAGCTGATATCACGGAGCTTTCACCCGGAGACCACTCAGCGTGGTCTCTGGTCATGTGATCGCTGTGACAGAATGTCACAGCGATCACATTGCTCCTCCAAGCAGCGCTTACGCGCCGACGGTAAGGGGCTCAGCTATGTGAACGCTGTGACAGCCTGTCACAGCGATCACATGCGTGCCGACGGTAAGGAGCTCCATGAGACAGCTGTATCACCGAGCTTCGGAATGGTCTCTGGTCAGAGGGAGAAGAATAATGTAATGTAAAAACCAATAACATTTTTCTCTATAAATAAATTGGTCTATCTGCTACACCGCGACTTTGGCCACGCACGACACAGGTCGACCAGCCAAAGATCGCTATGTCCCGTAGCCTACATTGCATGTAATAAAAGTCAATGTGGTTGTGTCGCAAACCATAAATTGCCACGACATGACAGTTGCAAGAAATCCAAACTGTCGCGTCGCAGTTACTTGTATGTCGCAACGCGACTACATTGACTTTCATTACTTGCGGTGCAGGCTATGGGACATAGCGATCTTTGGTCTGACAACCTGTACACGGAGTATTTTGCAGGCAGAAAAAAAATCTGCCTCAAAATTCCTGAAGGAATTTTGAGGCAGATTTTGACCTGCCTGCACTTTTTTGCCGTGCTTTTAGCCTGAGGCCATTGAGGAACGTGGGCGTAAAATGCTTTTTCTGCCTCCCAGCCGCCCCGGGAAAAAACGAAAATTTCGGCTGTATATTGGTGCTGATTCTGACGCGGTTTCCACGTCAAAATCAGCACCAAAAAACATGAATTGGGCCTTAGGGTGAGGTTAGATGTGGCGGATTCACTGCAAATTTTACTTGAGGATTTGTGCAGGCAAAGTCTGCAGCGGATTACAGTACAAGGCAAGTAGATGAGATTTTACAAAACTCATCTGCATGCTGTAGACATTTTACACGGCAGATTTTAAAATCTTTGATATGTCGTTAAATTAATACCTTGGGGTCTACTTTCCATAAAATAATCATTTTTGGGGTGTCAAAGGGGTTTTCCAGTCCACAAAAATTCATGGCCTATCCTCAGGATAAGGCCCTATTCACACGACAGGGTTTCCCAGCTGTGTGATGGCTGTTCAAAAAACGTCCGTCACACGGCCACAGTAGGAACAATAGACCCCAAATGGGGCTAGTCAAAAAATGGGACATGCCCTATTTTTGACCTTTCTCCCGGCACCCATAGACGTGTATGGGATCAGGTAATACACGGCCATCATGTGAATGAGTTCCAAGTGACGGCCGTGTCTTCCGTCGCTCGCTCTCTTTCCTCATTCTCCTCACAGTGCGAAGTGCATGTGAGGAGGAGGAGGAGGGTATTTTTTTGCTCCCTGTAGGAGCGGAATCCCCAATCGCCTGCCACAGCTTTGGCAACACTGTGGCTGGGGATTGGGGATTCCGCTCCAGGAGAAGTCCCTGACTTCACTGTCCATATATGGACACAGTGACGTCAGGGACTTCTGAAGCAGAATGCCCACCGCTGTGGCCAGGGATTCCGATCCAGGAGAAGTCCCTGCCTTCACTGTCCATATATGGACACAGTGACGTCAGGGACTTCTGAAGCGGAATCCCCACCGCTGTGGCCCGGGATTCCGATCCACGAGAAGTCCCTCACTTCACTGTCCATATATGAGGGACTTCTCCTGGAGCCATCCCCTACAGGAAGGTAGGGGATGACTATGTACAAGGGGGCTGTGTAGCACTACCTACAGGGGGCTGTGTGACATTACCTACAGGGGGGCTGTGTGGCATTACCTACAGGGCGGGGCTGTGTGGCATTACCAACAGGGGGGCTGTGTGGCATTGTTTACAGGGGGCAGTGTGGCATTACCTACAGGGGGCTGTATGGCATTACCTACAGGGGGGCTGTGTGGCATTACCTACAGGGGGAGCTATGTGGCACTACCTACAGGGGGACTGTGTGGCTCTACCTACAGGGGGGGCTGTGTGGCACTACCTACAAGGGGGCTGTGTGGCACTACCTACAGGGGGACTGTGGCAGTAACTACAGAGGGCAGTGTGTGGCATTATCTACAGAGGGAATTGTGTGGCAAAAAATGTACAAATTAAATTCATCCGATTTTAAAACGGACAGGGAAAAAAACTTATGCAAAACGGATCAAAATCGGCCGAGAAAAATGGCAGTTTTTATTGACCGACACTCAGACCCTGTCGTGTGAATAGAGCCTTAGCCATCAGTATCTGATCGGTGGTGGCTCGTCTCCATGCAGCCCCGCCGATCAGCTGTTTTGAAGGGGCCGCGATGCTCGTACCATCGTCGCTTCCCCTTCATTTCCTTTACTGCTCAGTATGTGAATAGCGGACACACTTGTAGCGGAGGTTCACTGTATTACAGTACACACTTGAATGGGAGAAGACAGTAATACTGTGAACCGCCACACTGTGGTCCCTTCAAAACAGCCGATCGACAGGGGTGCCGGGTGTCAGTCCCTGACCGATCAGATATCCTGAGGATAGGGCATGAGTTAGTGCGGAGTGGAAACGCCGCAATATCTGTAATGGTCGTATGGGGTCAGCGAACCAGCTTTTTTTCTCTAAAAGCCAGTTTGCGCACCATTACTGTAAGCTCCGCTAGTCTTGATTAAACATTTCTTACGGTTCTGTGTCTACAGCTCCTATGAAGACCTATGTGTTTGCATGTTATATAATACAAACAAACCATGGACACAGAACAGTAGCAAACTACTTACATTCTATTTATTATATCTGTAATGTGACATCATTATATTTATTTACATCACTGTGTTTCTTATCCCTGTACTGTGAAATCACTGTTTATTATTCCTGTTCAGTGAGATCACTGTATTTATTGTCTCTGCACTGTGACATCACTGTGTTTATTATCCCTGTACTATGAAATCACTGTTTATTATTATTCTTGTACAGTGACATCATTGTGTTTATTATGCCTGTACTGTGACATCACAGTGTTTATTATCTCTGTACTGAGACATCACTCTGTTTATTGTCTCTGTACTGTGACATCACTGTATTTATTATTCCAGTACTTTAACATCACTCTGTTTATAGCAGGTATGGTTGCTGCTGGACTGTGTTTTTCAATCACTTGTACCTTTATAACAGCAAGGGGCAGGTAGCACTCCCTGCCTGTGATGTATGTATATATATCATGATATGCCGAGGGGTTAACTGTGCGGAGGAAGCAGCGACATAAGGAGGGGAAAGAAGAAGGGTGGATAGGAGGAGAAGGAGGAGAGAAGAGGGGGGATGGGTGGAAGGGAGGAGAGGGGCAGGGGAGAATAGTGGAGAGGATCGGAGGGGAGGGGAGAAGAGAACAGAGGAGGGGAAAGGAGAAGAGAGGAGTGGAGAGAAGAAGAGAAAAACGGAGGGGAGAAGAGGAGGAGAAATGAGTGGATGGGAGAGGAAAGGAGAAGAGAGGAGTGAAGAGGAGAGGAGGGGAGAAGAGAGGAGGGGAGGGGAGAGGAAAGGAGGGGAAAAGAAAGGTGGGCA
This sequence comes from Rhinoderma darwinii, assembly GCF_050947455.1. NCBI lineage: Eukaryota > Metazoa > Chordata > Amphibia > Anura > Rhinodermatidae > Rhinoderma > Rhinoderma darwinii. Next base: position 390,089,341 of record NC_134690.1, read on the forward strand.
GAGGAGAAGAAGACAAGTGTGTACAGGGGAGGATAGAGGGGAGAAGAGAGGAATGAAGAGGAAAGGAGAATAGAGGAAGGAGAAGGATATAATAGAGAGGAGAAGAGAAGAAGAGAGAAGGGGAGAGAAAAGGAGAGGAGAAGGGGCAGGAGAGGAGAGCAGAAGAGAGGACAGGGAAGAAAGGGGAGAGAAGTGCAGAGAAGAAGAAATGAAAGGGAGGAGAGGATAATTGAAGAGAGAGAAGAGAGTAGAAAAAAGGGGGAAAATGGGAGAGAAGAGGAGGGAAAGAGAGGGAAGAAAAGAGAAGGGGAGAAGAGAGGGGTTGAGAAGAGGGGAAAGGAGTAGAGGGTAGGGGAGAGGAGAAGTGAAGAGAGGAGAAAGGGGGGAGGAGGGGAGAGGAGAGGAGAGGAGTAGAGGGTAGGGGGAGGAGAAGAGGGGGGAGGAGAAAGGGGGAGAAGAGAGGAGTGGAGAGGAAACGAGGGAAGAGGAGTGGAGAGGAACGGAGGGTAGAGCAGAGTAGAAGAGAGGAGAGATGGGGAGAGTAGAATAGAGGAGGGGAGAGGAAAGGAGAACAGAGGAGGGGAGTGGAGAAGAAAGGAGAAGAGGGGAAAGAAGGGAGAGGTAAGTTGAGAAGAAAAAAAATAGGGAAGAGGAAAACAGAGAAGATGAGAAGAAAAGGGGTGAAGAGAGGAAAGGTGGGGATAGATGAAAGGAAAAGAGAGGAGGGGAGAGGAGAGGAGAACAGAGGAGCGAAGAGGACAGGAGGAAAGAGCAGTGCAGAGGAAAGGAGGGAAGAGGAGAGTAGAATTGAGGAGAGGTGGGGAGAGTAAAGGAGAAGAAAGGTGGGGAGAGGAGAAGAGAGGAGCCGAAAGGAAAGGACGGATGAGGAGAGAAGAGTAGGGGAGGGGAGAGGAGAGGTGAGGAGGGAAGAGGAGAGGAAAAGAGAGAAGCTGAGGGGAGGGGAGAGAAGAGGAGAGGAGAGAGAAAAAAAGAGATGAGAGCAAGGGAGCGAAAAGGAAGAACAGCGAAGGGGCAGGAAAGGAGAACAGAAGAAAGGGGAGAGAAGTGCAGAGAAGAAGAATGGTGAATGAGGAGAGATAATTGAAGGTAAATGAATAAGGAGGAGAGAGCACATGGAGAGACAGTGTTGGGGCCCGGAGAGGCCAAACCTTGAAACAAAAAGACAGACAAGTGTCAGATTAACACTCCTGAAAAGTATGAGGACTTCTATCATACAGCAAGACCATGAAACTACAACAGAAGGAAGAATAGAGGTTGCTATGGCCATTATGTCCAGTTCTTGTGTACAGTCAGATTATAGAGTGGGCAAAAGGGGCAACTGCCCAGTGACCTTGACCACCTAGGGGACTTTATCACCCAGTACCCGCCAGTTCTTGAAAGTCACTCCCAGCAGCAAGACACTGCTAACTAGAAGAAATCTGGTGGTCAAACATGCATGTTTATTGCCTTAGAGAGGTGTATAAGCAGCTGCCAGATAACTCTGGTTAAATAAAGGGTCGGATATGTTAAATTTAACATTGCGAACCGTGTTTCCCCCAACAACAGAAATCAGGGCTGCTCGCATACACATTACAGTAGCCCTGTCTACAATAATTGTCATAAATGAAGTGCAGATCCAGTGTTCTCTCTGTATATCGCAGGTGACAATCACGTGAGGGCCCCTTTAAGAGAAGTTTATACATTTAGACATTGACCACTTCCTGCTCTATGATGTGTATATATATCTGAAATGGGCGGCAAGTACTTGGCATATCATGACAGATATATACATTAAAGTGATCAGGTGTGACAATAGCCTAAAATTCTGTACATTTAACCTCTTTGATACTGATTGCAGCATCAAAGGATTATATACAAATAGAGTGGGTTCTTGTATTCAATCCATCATCATCCCAGGCATTTTGATCGCTGGGATTGACGGTTTTATGCAGACAGCCTTCGGCCTAACAAAAGCCCCCAGGGCTGTCCTGGCGGAATGCCTATTAGGGTATACCTTAGGTACAAGTATGCCCTAACAGATGCCTGTGCATTTTAAATTAACAGCCTATATTGTATTGGAATACACAGATATTACAACACAGTATAATAGAAAAAAAGTGTTAAACACAGTTTAATAAAATTCATGTTTAAAAAAGTTGTAAAAAAAAGAAGTTTTGAAAAAATAAATAAATGTCTTAAAATGTAGAAAAAACAAACCTACAATAAAGGTAACCTTCATAGTGCTCGGTCAACAGCGTACAAAAATAAAAGTGGAAAACAGATTTGTTGGGGGGGATTTTTGTGTTTCTGCACTTACCTTAAAAAATCCTGGCGTAAATACTTGTTTTTTCCATGAAATAAAAATTCTGCTACATCTTTTCTTAGATCTCTACGTTGTGCCATTCCTCTGCTATTCCTCCTAGAAATTTATGAATAAATTGACAACTGGGTGTCTGGTAACATCTAGTTGTCAATTTATTCATTAAGTTCTAGGAGGAATAACAGAGGAATGGCACAACATAGTTCTAAGAAAAGGTGCTCCAGAATTGCTATTTCAAGAGGAATTACTATAACAGACATGTCAGGAAAGCCGGTAAGTTTCTCTTTAATATAAATTAAATGGTAAAAGTTATATGTACCCCAACATGGTGCCAAAAAATACCTAATTTAGCTACATCAATGAAGAATGTAAATGGTTGTCAGAATGCAATAAAGAAAAACCCAAAAATTATTTGTGTCCTCAAGAAGTTAAGTTAGGACCGAAACGTTCCTTATACGCAAGCGTGTTTAAAAAATGCGTTGTGTAAAAAAAAAGCATCAGGTCAATTTATTAAAGAGGCTCTGTCACCAGATTCTGAAATCCCTATCTGCTATTGCATGTGATCGGCGCTGCAATGTAGATAACAGTAACGTGTTTTTTTTTAAAAAAAACGTTCATTTTTGGCCAAGTTATGAGCTATTTTATATTTATGCAAATGAGGTTTGAAATGGACAACTGGGCGTTTTTTCTCGTTATGTCCAACTGGGCGTGTATTGTGTTTTTAACTGGGCGTGTTTACGTGTATGACGCTGACCAATCAGTGACCAATCAGCGTCATACACTCCTCTCCATTGATTTACACAGCAGCGATGTGCAGCCACATACACAGAGATTAACGTTACTGCAGTGTCCTGATAATGAATACACATGAAATCCAGCCTGGACGTCATGTGTACTCAGAATCCTGACACTTCTGACTCTTTTCTGTGAGATTTGCATCAAGGGAAACGAAATCTCGTTTATCTCCGAAATCTCGCGAGATTTCGTTTCCCGTGCTAGAAATCTCAAAGAAAAGATTCAGAAGTGTCAGGATTCTGAGTACACATGACGTCCAGGCTGGATTTCATTTGTATTCATTATCAGGACACTGCAGTAACGTTAATATCTGTGTATGTGGCTGCAGATCGCTGCTGTGTAAATCAATGGAGAGGAGTGTATGACGCTGATTGGTCACTGATTGGTCAGCGTCATACACGTAAACACGCCCAGTTAAAAACACAATACACGCCCAGTTGGACATAAAGAAAAAAAAAGGCCCAGTTGCCCATTTCAAAGCTCATTTGCATAAATATAAAATAGCTCATAACTTGGCCAAAAATGAACGTTTTTAAAAAAAAAACAACGTTACTGTAATCTACATTGCAGCGCCGATCACATGCAAGAGGAGATAGGGGTTTCAGAATCTGGTGACAGAGCCTCTTTAACGTGCAAAATGTGCCGAAAACACGCCAAATGTTCCCATAGTCAATAGGAGTCAAAAAGTAAAAAGCGCTTCACAAGAAACACTAGCGTATTTACAGGTGGGGTTTTTTTTTTTTGTCAAATCTGTTTTTTATTTTTGAAAAGAGTAAAAACAAACATAAAAGCAAACAAACATAACTGTACCCATGTGCAACATGGGTTTAGAAACATACATAAAGGCCATCAGCTTTGGGTAATTGTACATTATCACAAGAAATAAGATCTAAAAGACAAGCATTTCAGGTACATTAAGATATAGGTACAAGTTTGAAGAAACCTTGGCACAGGTGGGGTTTTTTTTGAGCGCGGTGTGAACATGCCCTAAAAAAAACCTCAAAGGCATTTAGGCTGGATTTACAATTTGCAGATTTCTTGTAGATTTTCAGTGCAGAACTAAATATCCGCAACAAGTACAGTACAATGCGTATGGATGGGGATTGTTAAAACAATCTGCGCGGAATTCAGGGCTTGCTGCAGATTTTAAACTCCGCAGCACATCAATTCTTTCGCGGATTTGTCCCAGATTTTCATTATGCAAAGGGTATGATCGACAAAAAATCCAAGTCGAAAACCATGGCGGGCAAATAGGCAACATGAGAACTCCATAAGGTGTTGCAGCTGTTTAATAAATATGGCACCTACAACATGTGTCGGACTGGTATTTCTTGGGCCCACCAAAGGTTCTAAGGGCACCGATCATCTGTACAGAACATGTCCACGTCAATCATAAATTACATCATAAACTGAAACCATCTGCCAAACCCAGATTCCTGCATCAGACTGCCAGATAGTGAGACAAGATTCATCACTCCAGAGAACACGTTGCTCCAGAGTCTAGTGGTGACGTGCACCACTCCAGGAGCCAATTGGCATTGGGCATGTCGGCGCTACCCTTAAAAATTGCATACATAAACATTCTACATATGGTAACATACAGAATCCCAATCTCATCCTTAGTATGTATCTTTAGCCCAAAAGAAATACAATGTCATCAAGTTTTGTCATGTCCGCCTTTGTAACAGGTGAATGGAAAGTCATAAACCAGAGGACTTAGAAGAGAACAGCCACCTCCCCCCCCCCCCCTGTAAGCTGTTGTTTTAGCAGTTCTGTGAGCTCCAGTGACACATGTCCATAGCAGTAGATAGTACATAGTACTGTTAGGTTCACACATATAAAGATATTAAAATATCTTTGACAGGCATGGGGATCTAAAACCCATTTCATGAAGCTCCGTACACACAGTTCTGGTGCCGATGTCACTTCCAGAGGCAGTGTGGATCTCTGTAGGGAGTGATGTAAGAGAGGATAGATGATTTTTATGCACCACTACAGCTGTTGTTACTCCTAGATGCTTCCACATTGCAATAATAGCACTTACAGGTGGCCGGGGAAGATCTAGCAGATCAGAAATTTCACAAACTGACCTGTGGCAAAGGTGGCATCCTATGACAGTGCTATGTAAAATGTCACTGAGTTCTTCAGTACGACTCATAATACTACCAATGTTTATCTACAGAGATTGCATGGCTGTGTGCTTGATTTCATGCTGCTATTGGCAATGGGTGTGGATGAAACACCTGAACTCAATAAATGGGACGGGAGTCCACATACTTTTGGCCATATAGTATATAATCAATAAATCTCATCAGTTATTTGTGAATAATCCCGTTCCAAATGGACTTGCCTTCTGCTGAACCTTTGCGGCCCATTATTGTGTCAGAGCCCAATAATGTTTGTCCTGTTCTTAGCACGCACACAACAAGTTATGTATTGGTTTCCTTTGATTTGATTATGTCTTATATCCTCCTCAAAAACTAATATCCAAACCCCCACCGCCACCTTCCATCATTTCTCATTTTTTAAATCCCTCAAATACCATTTGTGGAAAGGAAATGTGGGGATTATGGCTTAAGTAATGTCATAAAATGATAAGATCAATTTCGTTATCAAATTCCAATCTTCATCTAGAACCTCACTACTAACCCTAAAAAACGATCTCAAGCTCTGTTCTAATCACAGAAGATGTGCGGTGGGCGAGGGCGGGCAGGTCTGCGCCCGCCGCTAAGTCCTTGAGCCACCCTTCCAGCAGCATCTGCAAAATTAATTCCTTCTCAGAAATGTTCTCGTGTTTCTGCTAAAGAGGGAAAAGCTTTCTGATGTAGAGTGACGGGATTACCAAGTGACCGCTTACATTCAGGGAAGACTTTTCATATCTCATCAAGGAAATCAATTTTTTAAGTCCAAGTCTCTTAAAATAATATATTCTTGTAGCACGTGGTGATTTTTTTTTTTTTCATATCTGCGATGGAAAAGAAAAGGAGGTAAAGAGGATCAAAGGTGGTGATGGAATATTAAAATCTTGCACACTCACACATCTGTATTTCACATCAAGTAATTCCGGATAAATTAAGGATTTACATATTTAAGATTAAAGGGGGACTGAAACATAAACACTGTAGTCCCTGCACACTTTATTATAGTTATACGCAGAAGAGCTGAGTTTGGAATTTGGCATTATGAGGCATAGCTAAAGGCTAATGTGTCCTGGTGCAATAGCTCAGCTTAGGTACTCCTTCCACCCCCACCATCTTTGGCAAAAGCAAAATTTCATAATATTCATAAATAATGCAGCTTTATACTGTAGATATAAATACTGGCGCTACATGTACACACAATCCCACTGTACTGCACATACAAAAAATACCGGCAATCACTATACCTACAGATAATTCTGCCTCATACTGTACATATAAATAATGTTACCATATTCTGCACACACAGCTAATGCTGCCATTTTCCTTATAAATTATACTGTCATATCCTTTATAAATGACACTGCCATATCCTTTATAAATAATACCGCCATATCGTTAATAAATAATACCGCCATATCGTTAATAAATAACACCGCTGTATCCTTTATAAATAATACTGCCATATCCTTTATAAATAATACCGCTATATCCTTTATAAATAATACCGCCATATCCTTTATAAATAATCCTGCCATATCCTTTATAAATAATACCGCTGTATCCTTTATAAATAATACCGCCATATCCTTTATAAATAATACCACTATATCCTTTATAAATAATACTGCCATATCCTTTATAAATAATACCACTATATCCTTTATAAATAATACTGCCATATCCTTTATAAATAATACTGCCATATCCTTTATAAATTATACTGCCATATCCTTTATAAATAATACTGCCATATCCTTTATAAATAATACCGCCATATCCTTTATAAATAATACCACTATATCCTTTATAAATAATACTGCCATATCCTTTATAAATAATACCACTATATCCTTTATAAATAATACTGCCATATCCTTTATAAATAATACTGCCATATCCTTTATAAATTATACTGCCATATCCTTTATAAATAATACTGCCATATCCTTTATGAATAATACCGCCATATCCTTTATAAATAATACTGCCATATCCTTTATAAATAATACTGCCATATCCTTTATAAATAATACTTATTTATTTATTTATACTTACTAATAGACTAATTCCCCTGGTAACGGCAGACGCTATAGATGTTCTTCCGGCCATGCGCAATGAGAGCTACGGAGGTGTACGAGTTTAACTATGTCCCTGGAGACTGGTATGCAGGCAATACACTGACGATCTACAATAGCAGTCCCACTATGTTTGACTATGTTGTTATGGGGAAGTTTTGTGGAATTTTAAGTATGTGATTACATATCGTGAGTGTATAATAAACAGTATTATTGTTGTGGTTGTACAGGAAGTGATGTCATATCACAGGTGCTATATAAAGTGTGCACTGATGTCTTATCACTATGCTTGACAAAGACCCTATTTGGGGTTGAAACGTTGCCGTTTTATGCTTGGTGAATAAATCTTCTACTTTTGGATACCTGAGTGCTGCAGTCCTTTCTTCTATTGCTGTGTACAAGCTGTCCTGTAGGACCTGGGACACTGTTACTGCTTGCACCGTCCCTGATTGGGATATCTACCTTGTTCCCCTCTGAAGGAATTCTATTGGTCGTGCTGCTGATTTCTTATATATTATAAATAGTACCGCCATATCCTTTATAAATAATACTGCTATATCCTTTATAAATAATACTGCCATATCCTTTATAAATAATACTGCCATATCCTTTATAAATAATACCGCCATATCCTTTATAAATAATACCACTATATCCTTTATAAATAATACCGCCATATCCTTTATAAACAATACCGCTATATTCTTTATAAATAATACCGCCGTCTCCTTTATAAATAATACCGCTATATTCTTTATAAATAATACCGCCGTCTCCTTTATAAATAATACCGCTATATCCTTTATAAATAATACAGTCATATCCATTATAAATAATACCGCCATAGCCTTTATAAATAATACCCGTCTATTCTTTATAAATAATACCGCCATATACTTAATAAATAATACCGAGGTATCCTTAATAAATAATACAGCCGTATCATTTGTAAAAAAAAAATGCCTTCATATACCTCAACATGCTCAAAACTAAATGCACAAACTTACGGGTTCACACATAGCGTAAATATTAAAATGTTAAATAACCTGCAAATCCACGCCCAAATCTTTTTAGCCACGTATTTCACTTATTGCATTTGCCTGTTTTGCCATTCCTATAATCTGACCTTGCACAGCTTGAGTGTACAGGAACACTTTTGCAATATTTTTTGGATCGCCGGTTCCATCTCTATACATTTGAATTTCCTACAATAATCTCAAAGTCTGTGTAGCAATTTAGAGAAGTCCTAATACTGTACACAGTGACCTAGACATGAGGTCAAGTAAATGAAGCTGCACATACAGTGACATTTTTTACTTATGGCTGGTAAGAAAGCCACAGTCTGAGCCCAACCTCCTGCAGAACCAGTGAGCCAGTGGGGATCTGATCATTCCTGTCTCTTGACAGAAAGGGAAACATCACTTAAAGGGTGTGCAGACTTATGCAACCATTATTCTTATTGCTCCAATGCACTTAAAATAAAATATTGTAGCAGATTTGCAAATAGCAAATGTTTTACTTTTGTGCATACAGCTACTATGCAGACCTGTGTGTCTCCATGGTCAGGGCCGCCATCAGGGGGGTATTAGGGGTAGTGGTGTGAGGGGCCCGGCCAAACCTAATTGAAAGGGGGGCCCGGCAACTGCCTCGACATTCTTTTGGTAGGAAAAAACGGGCCCCTGCAATGGGGCCCGTTTTTTTCACCAAAAGAATGTCGTGAGCTGCTGCTGCTGCTGCGGGCCCCCTCCCCTCGTCATGGGGGGCCGTCAAACCGTCCGCGTCCACGAACGCCCGCACTGGAGACCGCCCGCGCGCGCACCCGCGATCGACCGCGCGCGCACCCGCGACCGGCCGCCCGCGAACGAAGCGCGCGCAGCCGCGGACCCACATGGACAAAACTTACCTGGAGCCTGGCTGGAGGTGAAGGACTGGACGTCTGGACCGAAGACCTCCCCTGGAAGACATCGCCGGAAGAGGACTGGAGTGGGAGCAGCTCTTCTGACAGTGAGTAAATTATCTCAAAGTGTTGTTTATGTATAGCCCTGTTCACACAGTATTTTGCAGGCAAAAAAAAATCTGCCTCAAAATTCCTTAAAGAATTTTGAGGCAGATTTTGACCTGCCCACACTATCTTGCCGCGTTTTTTTGCTGCGTTTTTTGCCCGCGGCGATTGAGGACAGCAGACAAAAAACGCAGCGAAAAATGCATTTTCTGCCTCCCATTGATTTCGATGGCAGGTCAGAGGCGGAACCGCGGCAAGAAAGGACGTGCTGCTTTTTCTTTTTTCCGCGACTGGCTCCCATTGATTTCAGATTAAATCAATGGGAGGCGGTTTTGGAAGTTTTTTGGTGCTGATTCTGACGCAGTGTCCGAGTCAATATCAAGGCCCAAAAACTCTGTGAACTGGGCCTTATTGTTAGGGCTTATTCAGACGAACGTGTAATACGTCCGTGCAACGTGCGTGATTTTCACGCGCCTCGCACGGACCTATGTTACTCTATGGGGCCGTGCAGACTGTCAGTGATTTTCACGCAGCGTGTGTCCGCTGCGTAAAACTCACGACATGTCCTATATTGGTGCATTGTTCGCGCATCACGCACCCATTGAAGTCAATGGGTGGGTGAAAATCACGCCCAGCACTTCCGCAGCCGTATAAACTATGAATGAAATTAGAAAAGCACCACGTGCTACAAACATACAAACAGAGTGTCATAATGATGGCGGCTGCGCGAAAATCACGCAGCCGCGCATCATACGCTGCTGACACACGGAGCTGTTATGGAACTTTTGCATGCGCAAAACGCCACGTTTTTTGCGCGTGCAAAAAGCACACGCTTGTGTAATCCGGCCTTAGGGTAGGAACACACTAGGCATGAACGCTGCGGATTTTATGCAACACATTTTATTGTGGAAAATCCGCAGCGTATCACAGTCGCAGCAGAGTGGATGAGATTTCAACAAATCTCATCCACACGCTGCAAAAATAATGGACCTGCCGTGTGACTTTTTAAGCCGCAGCGTGTCAATGTATTCTGTGGAATCGCCGCTCCTCTGTTGCGGAAATGCTGCGGTTCTGCCGCAAATATCACACATGAGAAAAAAAAAAGGTACTTTTTTAAATTGATAAAGTTTAGACTTACCCCGGCCGTAGTCCTGGTGACGCGATCCTCTATTCTTAGCGCAGCTCGGCCTCCTGTCATGAAGTTTCATCCCATGTGACTGCTGCAGCGGTCACATGGTCTACAGCGTCATCCCAGGAGGCGGGGCTACGTTCAGAAGAGAGAGATGCGTCACCTAAACTACGGCCCTGGCAAGTCTAAACTTTTTTTTCCCTGCAGGATTCCCGCAGCGGACATGCCTCACGAAACCTGCGCCACTATTTGGTGCGGTTTTGCTGGCAGAATTCCCTGCGGCTCCCGGGATAAGCTGTGGAGTTTTACTCAGCATATCCGCCTAGTGTGTCCCTTATGATGTCGCTCCTGGAGCTGCTGCCGCTCTCTAAATAGGCAGTTGGTTCAGTAGAATTTGGAATTATTTTTTTTTGCGAACCAGCTTAAAAAAATACAAAACTTTTGTGTTAGGGCCTGTTCACATCACTGTTCGCTTCCGCTCCGGGGTTCCGTCTGAGGTTTCCGTCGGGTGAACCCCGCAACGGAAAGTGAAAGTGACAGCACAGCTTCCGTTTCAGTCACCATTGATCTCAATGGTGACGGAAACATCGCTAATGGTTTCCGTTCGTCACCATTCCGGCTGGTTTTCGGACGGAATTAATAGCGCAGTCGACTGCGCTAATGGTGATGGAAACGGAAGCTGTGCTATCACTTTCACTTTCCGTTGCGGGGTTCACCCGACAGAAACCTCAGACGGAACCCCGGAGCGGAAGCGAACAGTGATGTGAACAGGCCCTAACACAAAAGTTTTGTATTTTTTTAAGCTGGTTCACAAAAAAAAATAATTCCAAATTCTACTGAACCAACTGCCTATTTAGAGACCGGCAGCAGCTCCAGGAGCGACATCATAAGGGACACACTAGGCGGATATGCTGAGTAAAACGACACAGCTTATCCGCCCCGGTAGCCGCAGGGAATTCCGCCAGCAAAACCGCACCGAATAGTGGCGCAGGTTTCGTGAGGCATGTCCGCTGCGGGAATCCTGCAGGGAAAAAAAAGTTTAGACTTACCCCGGCCGTAGTTTAAGTGACGCATCTCTCTCTTCTGAACGTAGCCCCGCCTCCTGGGATGACGCTGTAGACCATGTGACCGCTGCAGCAGTCACATGGGATGAAACGTCATGACAGGAGGCGGGGCTACGCTAAGAATAGAGGATCGCGTCACCAGGACTACGGCCGGGGCAAGTCTAAACTTTTTTATAAATTTAAAAAAGTGCCTTTTTTTTTTTTCTCATTTGTGATTTTTGCGGCAGAACCGCAGCATTTCCGCAACAGAGGAGCAGCGATTCCACAGAATAAATTGACATGCGACTGCAGTCACACTGCAGGTCCATTATTTTTGCAGCGTGTGGATGAGATTTGTTCAAACCTCACCCACTCTGCTGCGACTGTAATACGCTGCGGATTTTACACAATAAAATGTGTTGCATAAAATCCGCAGCGTTCATGCCTAGTGTGTTCCTACCCTAAGGCCGGATTTACACAAGCGTGTGCTTTTTGCGCGCGCAAAAACGTGGCGTTTTGCGCTTGCAAAAGGTCCATAACAGCTCCGTGTGTCAGCAGCGTATGATGCGTGGCTGCGTGATTTTCGCGCAGCCGCCATCATTATGACACTCTGTTTGTATGTTTGTAGCACGTGGTGCTTTTCTGTTTTCATTCATAGTTTATACGGCTGCGGAAGTGCTGGGCGTGATTTTCACGCACCCATTGACTTCAATGGGTGCGTGATGCGCGAACAATGCACAAATATCGGACATGTCGTGAGTTTTACGCAGCGTACACACGGACACACGCTGCGTGAAAATCACTGACAGTCTGCACGGCCCCATAGAGTAACATAGGTCCGTGCGAGGCGCGTGAAAATCACTGACAGTCTGCGCGGCCCCATAGAGTAACATAGGTCCGTGCAACGCGCGTGAAAATCACACACGTTTCACGGACGTATTACACGTTCGTCTGAATAAGCCCTAACAATAAGGCCCAGTTCACAGAGTTTTTGGGCCTTGATATTGACTCGGACACTGCGTCAGAATCAGCACCAAAAAACTTCCAAAACCGCCTCCCATTGATTTAATCTGAAATCAATGGGAGCCAGTCGCGGAAAAAAGAAAAAGCAGCACGTCCTTTCTTGCCGCGGTTCTGCCTCTGACCTCCCATCGAAATCAATGGGAGGCAGAAAATGCATTTTTCGCTGCGTTTTCTGTCTGCTGTCCTCAATCGCCGTGGGCAAAAAACGCGGCAAGATAGTGTGGGCAGGTCAAAATCTGCCTCAAAATTCGGTGCGCGGTTCCAGGCGGTCGCCGGTGCGCATGCGCGGGAGTTTGCGGGTGCGCGTGATCGGTCGCACAGGCGGCGGTGTTTGACGGCCCCCATGCTACCCAGGGCCGCCATCAGGGGGGTATTAGGGGTACTGATGTGAGAGGCCCGGCCAAACCTAATTGAAAGGGGGGCCCGCAGCTCATGACATTCTTTTGGTGAAAAAAACGGGCCCCATTGCAGGGGCCTGTTTTTTTTTCTACCAAAGGCAAGTCGCGGCAGTTTGCCGGGCCCCCCTTTCAATTAGGTTTGGCCGGGCCTCTCACATCAGTACCCATAATACCCCCCCTGATGGCGGCCCTGGGTACCATGATATAGTACTGGACGGAGTACCGTTAACAGGCGGTGCCACGGTAGGGGGGCCCAGAAAATGTAGCTGTAGGGGGCCCTGAAATTCCTGATGGCGGCCCTGTCCATGGTTACAGACTACAAACAAACCCTGTGTAGTCTGATCCTGCAGTCATTTGTTACTCCACGACCTCTGCCTCCTCTTCTTGCTAACCTACAGATAGTGGAAGAGGGGGCAGATGGAATAAAATAACACATGACTGCAGAACCTGACAACACACGAGGTTTGTTTCTAGTTCAGAGCCATACAGACACATAACTCTGTTTGGGAGCTGCATACTGAAAACAGCAGGATATTTTTAAATCGAGATTGTTTGCGAAGTTGCTACATTTTTACTTTAGACGCAGAGGAGCAATACAAAAAATGGTCTACACACCTGTTTGCAACGTTTTAATACCTCCTTGAGCATTGAGTGCTTCAGCTCATAACCATTCGATAGCCGCCCAGAGACAGAACAAATGTTGCATAGGGTCAGCCTGAGTCATGAGATGCAAAACAACTTGAGACTCCCCTTATTTCTACCGAAAGAGGGTCATGTGATCACGAAAATTGCATTTTCCTTTATAGTAACAAACGACACATGAAACGTTTCTTCCTCTGCCTCCCGGGGAATTGTGTTTTATCGCTAAACCTGAATGTTTGATCCTGCAAAAACGTCCGTCCTGGAGGCAATTTAACATTTGACTTAAAGTAGCGGTTGGTGCATGGGGACCGTCTTGCAGATAAACGCTCTTACACGGGTAAATCTCCTAAGCGTTCACTTGACCCGAGCAGTGGTTACACTTCATACGGAGAATTAGCTTCCAATAGTAAGTAACAATCACAGCGCAAAGATGCAGAAAGGGAGCAGATGGAAACCAGAAGGAAACCAGCTGGAAGTATGTTTGTCTTCGAAACTGTTTTAACAGCCTGCACACAAATACGGCTCCGGCAATGCACAGATAAAATAAAACATAAATAAAGGAAACTAAGAGAAGAGATGACACCAACTGAGCAGCTTATGAAATGGCACTGGTCGAGTTAACTGCTAGAAGAAAAAAAATGTAACCAATATTTAAGGAGACACTCCCCCCTTTTGAGGCCCATATGGCTCAGTACATATATATATATATACACGTGGCAATCTACTGATAATCTTTTTCTCATTAGTGGTTTAGTTAGTAGTTTGTAACCATTCTATCCTGGCGGTAAGGGAAATATGTTCCCTATTTAATGATTTTCGGTTGAGCTTGTACCTATACATAGTAGCCAATCTGAATAAGCAGAGCTGCAGTGAAAATCATGGGGAAGGGACTTTGCAGCAGCCAAGGCCTCCAAAGAGGGGGATTTCAGACCCTCATTAAACAATGCAGCTGAACCATAGCACACACCCCCTTGTAGATAGTGCCAAACAGCCCCGCCCCTGTAGATGGCACCACCCCCTTGTAGAAAACACCACACAGAACCCCTGTAGAAATCGCCACACTGCCCCCTGTAGATGCGCTACCTTTCTGTCGTTAGTGCCACACTTAACTGTCCCCGTTCCAGCGTCGTCCTCTTCTCCAATGATGCAGGTCTGGTCTCTTCTGACCAGGCCACATCTAGCGGGAACGACGCAAGCGGCGTGAACTTGCTGAGCTACGCTGTTTCCGTAACTCCCAACCATGTCCCGACCATGTAACCAGTAAGTGGCCGGGAGGCAGCATGAGCGCAAAAACCTAGAACGGGGTTTAGGGGCCCCATTCTAGAGATAGGTGCGAGTCCCAGAGGTGGGACCCGCATCTATCTGACATTTATGACATATCCTATGATGGACATACTGTAAGTCACTGGGTAACACATACCTGCTAATTATTTTCTTCAGTGTTGGCTCTGTTTCATTAGGACACAGCTATGGTTGAGCTGAATTATTTCCCAAGGGTCTAAAATCCCCCTACTCACAGGCCTCGGCTGCTGCAAATTCCCTTCACCATGCTTTACATTGCAGCTCTGCTCTTTCAGGTTGGCTGCTATATATAGGTAGAAGCTCAATGGATAATCAAGGAGGTTTTAAGCAGAGGACCCCACCCCCCTATTAAATTGCCAGACTGGACAACCGCTTTAATAATTAAGTGACTCCTTATCTATCGCTTCCAGAAAAAAGAAACTCAACCTAGAATATTAGGTACCGCATACTTTGTGAATCAATTCCTTATGACAGCCTTAATGACAACAAGCAGAGATCTTGAAAAATCATGAACGTACGTTGGTTGTCATTTCGAGACAATTTAGCTACTATACTGAAAATCTTTACTGCACCACAACAAAATACTATAAGGATATGTTCACACAGGGCGGATATGCTGCGTAAAAGTACACAGCGTATCTGCCCTGGTCCCTGCAGGGAATTCTGGCAAAAAAACAAATTGTGGTGCAGTTTTCCGCACGGAACGTCCGCTGTGGGAAACAACATGTTTAAAAAAACCGTATACTTACCCGTGGTCATGGCGACGCATCCCTCTTCCGCCCTGCAGCCTGGCCTCCTGGTATGACATTTCATCTCATGTGACCGCTGCAGCCTATGATTGGCTGCAGCTGTCACATGGGATGAAATGTCATCCCAGGAGGTCGGCCTGGATGGAGAAGTATAGAGATTTGGGTAAGTATAAACTTTGTCTTTCGTTCTGAGTTGCGATTTTTGCAGTGGAATTGCAGATTTTCCGTCGCAAGAATCGCAACATTTGCTATTTGTTGAAGGTTTTACCTCCCATTGAATTCAATGGGGAAAACCCGCAACAGAAAAGCAGCGATTCCAAAGCATAAATTGACGCTGCGGATTAAAGAAACGCACCGCAGATCAATTTATGAACGTTTTTCCGGCTGATTTTTTACGCACCGTGTGAATGAGATTTGTTCAAATCTCATCCACTTTGCTGCTACTCTAATACGCTGCGGATTTTCCACAATGAAATCCGTTACTGAAAATCTGCAGTGTTTACGCCAAGTGTGGCCTTACCCTATACTGCCAGAATATAGATCTATACATGCAGGAGACTTTCCAGGAATAATTTAATTTGCTTATAATGGGGTTATCGCATCTGGAAAAAAACATTATAATTTGCAGCCCCTCTAAGGGTTAGAACCTCCCCTTCCCCCTTGCATTCGGCTGTTCTTGCTTGGAAAAGCAGCCGGCACCTGTAGGGAAATGTATTACACGGCACCCACTCAAATGTTTGGTCAACCACGTAGTATAAAGTCATGTGGAGTCCCCTAGATCAATAGTCACTGTTTGCAATGGCTCTCCGTTCTGATTTATAGAGGAGGGTAAACGATAGCATGACCACCCACCCATCAGACGACCATATGCAACAAGAGTTGTCAAACCTATCATACATTTCTCCAGATTTCCTCGAAGATGTTAATGGAACTTCTGGGACTTTAAACCTAAACATCAATATCCTCCCCTAGCGTCCAATACAATAATACACAATTATCAGTAGAAGACGTCGAATCCATATTTCATTGAGTCGCTTCCTTTTTGTTATCTGATCTTTGTTGTGTCATATGTAGAGGAATTAATGCAGTTTGCTTCTCAAGTGAGTGTCAAATTTCCAAATCTGATAAGAATAAAATATTTTTTGGGAGAAAATTAAATTAGGTCAATACTGTCACATTACCCGACGTGAGGAAATTGACAATTGTGGTTGACAAATAATCTTATCTTATTTCTATTGGTGGAATCACATAACTTTTTAGAAAATTGGAAAGATACAGCATTTCTAATAAAGAAATCATCTACACCATAGTTCTGGGTGTTTTCTCTTGTAGATTTTCTACTTTTTTAAAGCCAAAAAGGAGCTATCCCGTATTTACCATGACTACAGTTGGGGTACAGATGAATTATTTCGGGGCAGTATTCCCACTGGTGAAGAACATTTTTGCTTACTCACTTGATTTACAGACCTAGTCTAGAGGATGGCCCTATTCATGTGTTGGTTTATTCCACCACCACCCCATCATCTCAGGCCAAGTGAGGCTCTACGTGTTTGCTCTCCTTCTTCCTATTCCCCATAGAAGAAAAAACAGCGGGACTATTGGAAAGGTTCCTAATTTTTTGCGCTTTTACATTGTGGACCTCTAAGGGTTCTCACCACCTTTGAAGAGGGATTGTCTCAACCAGAGTTGGGTCCTCCTTTCTGCAGGCTTTATGGTACGTAGCTGTTGCAACGGGCAATAATCTGGCGAGGGGAGATAAAGAGTTTTTGGCTATTGGAAATTCTTAGTATTGTACATAGAGATCTCCTAGTGATGAACATGATCCTTCTGATTTCTACAAGAAAAAAGGAAACTAGTAAGGACCATTTAGAAGGTCCAAGGATTGGTATTCTCATCGAGTCAACATCTGCTGGTCTATGGCCTGAGGCAGTTTTCTGGGCACTGATTATTGGGTTTTTTTATCTGTGGAGGAGAGAAAGGGAAAAAATTTTAAATTGAAGCTGAGCTTAGAGCGGACACACTTTTGGTTGGTCAGTTATGGTCCAAGAATTGAACTCGAAGCAAATCATGTTCACTCAAACCTAGAATTAACTAGAACAGAGGTGATTGATTAAGGCAAAAGTAGTTGAAGTCCTGTATGTGAAAACAACTTCATCTATTCAATCTTCCTCCGGCCCGATTCCTTCAGACATATACACGTCTCCCATCTAGTGGACAACAGCAACATATCATACATAACCAGTGCTGGACTGGGCTTCCTTGAGCCCATCAGAGGAAATAATTCTGAGGGCCACCCTTCATTGATATAGAACAGGTACACGTCCACTTTTAATTGCCTTAAAATCTTTGTTGGTATCATTGCACATCAGTTAGGTTATTTTTTAATCAACCCATAAGAAATAGACCCTGGTGGCAAGTGGTTGTCTTCAAGTCACCTATAAATCGAGTCGTCTTCTATTGTAACTTTGGCGCCCATTATTGTGTCAGAGCATGGGCCCTCAGAAGGATCCTCTGGTACCCTGGTGGGCTAATCAAACCCTGTTCAATACAACATTATAGTAATACATAATATCTTTATATTCCGAAAAGATAATTTCATGGATCTATCTGTTCTTCTATCTGATCGCCATTAGGAAAATCTTAACTGTGCCCTTCATATTAACTTCCTCTATTGTATTTTCCCATACAATGGGTAGATGTAGCAGGAGAAAAGAAAATAATGACATTTCATTCCTTACGGTGTCAGTAATTGGGATCAGAGAGCGTGATCTGAAGATGTTAAAAAATAGTCGTCTCCTGTCAAGCACAATATCTCCATTCAGCAAAATTACCAGGTGGGAATATCAAAAGCAAGAACCAAGATCTTACATTTAACGTACGTCAGTAATTAAAGGGCGTTTGAAGACCAATTATTTCTTGGAGATAGAACATAAACCTCTTAAAACAAGAGACACTGTCTACTCGTTACTGAACCCATCAAATTCCTCCTATGATATATTCAATTGATTTCGATAAATCGGAAACTAAGATCCAGATGATCAAATGTCATCCATTCTTCAGTGTCATAAAAGGAACATCTGTCCTTTGTATGTCTTCTGATTAGCTTGGCTGCAAAGGCCAGATTGTGAAAGGGCAAAGGATTTCTGGAACCACGTGGGGCCACTTCATTTAAAGTATTGGATATGGAGTTGTCCAAGCTTCTTAAGGCCCTTTGCTGGCACTTACTGTTCACCAATTAAAGAGAAGGCTTTGATAGCCCCTAAAAGAATGGACAGAGCAAGCCCTACGTTCCGGCCGCATGGAAGGTATCAAAGAACCCGCAACACAAAAGGCAAACCTTCATATCTAAACATTCCCAACGGTGGACCTGACCCACTGTTTAACTTTAAAGGGTCCCATTAGTAGAAAAGTGCAAAAACATTATCCATTTATTTTTTATTTTTTATTTTTTTTACATTTTGTATCAGAGATCCGTAAAGATGAAAGCAATAAGGGGGCATGTTTAAGAAATACCAACACATCTTAAAGCACCTTGCAGCGTCAGGAGCCTGACCTGACGGAGGCGTGGACTCTGTTTCTACAGCACGGCGTGTCCTCTTGATTGATAATGGTCCCTATTGTGTAATGCTACAAAATACTGAAGCACAACAGGGCATTGAAATCACACAATTACGTTTCTCAGATGTGATGAGAAGCAGGAAATCGATGGATGTTCAATTTGAGGGTAATAATACGTTCCCTAGAGTTCATTGTTACTTCCATAATATTATTTTTTTTAATCTGTCTTTCACCTCCTATCCTGAAAGCTTTTCCAAGCTGAAATTTAATCACCGAATGACTTGATTGGGGAAATTGTGTACAATGTTATTGTCGTCTAATGGGTTGTTTTTTTTGTTCTTTTTGTCATTATTTCAAAATAAATTATGATATAAGCTGGATATAGGGTTTCCTAATGGATAAAGAGACAACACAGGGAAAGCCAGCGGATGACTTCAAAACTATTAGAATTGTTTTTGAAATTTTTCTTCTGCCATCTAATCTCCCAAAATGTGTAAATAACTCACTTATCCCCTAACATGTTGTTCTTGATATCAACCGCAAGATCTTTTACTCCAAAGTAGAGTCTTCAATCACCTCGGGACCATCTTGAGCGTTTGTTTATTTCAGTAAATATTGAATTTTGCGAGGAAATAGCATATTATTTGTTTTGGTAGAAGTAAACAAAAGTGAAACACAATGCCTAATGTCACCAATGCTACAGCTTGTACCAGAGAACTTATCTCATATTGTAACAGGTCTGTCCTCAAAAACCTTTGCTTTCAAGATATTGGAAAAAAAAATCAAAGAAGTTCTCTGAGATTAGAATAAAGGGACTGCTTTTTTTTTTCTCTCTGGAAACAGCTCCACTCCTTTTCAATGGCTGTGTCTGGTATTGCAGCTCAGCTCAATTCACTTGTGCTCCAGACTTCCACAGTTTCTGAGACAGGAAGTAGCCATCTGACTACAGCTACTATTTTAACTCTTATGGAGTTCATTTCTCTAGCAATTAGTCATTCCCTTTCTCACCTCTTCCTGGCAGCCAGTAAGAGAATCTCCCGTCCCCTTCACTGTACAGAGACGTACTTGGAAAGTGAACAAAACAAGTTGAAAACAAGGACTGCTGGGAAGTGTAAGACCAATGGTAAGGGTATGTGCACACACACTAATTACGTCCGTAATTGACGGACGTATTTCGGCCGCAAGTACCGGACCGAACTTAGTGCAGAGAGCCGGGCTCCTAGCATCATAGTTATATACGGTGCTAGGAGTCCCTGCCTCTCTGCAGGACAACTGTCCTGTACTGTAATCATGTTTTCAGTACGGGACAGTAGTTCCACGGAGAGGCAGGGACTCCTAGCATCGTACATAAGTATGATGCTAGGAGCCCGGCTCCCTGCACTGTGTTCGGTCCACTACTTGCGGCCGAAATACGTCCGTCAATTACGGACGTAATTAGTGTGTGTGCACATACCCTAACAGTAAGGAAGTAGCTAGCTTCCCCTCCTTCTTGGATTCTATTGGATATCAATATAGCTGGCAGTGTGGGATACAATACAAGAAAAGAAGGGTAAGACATAGAATTTTAACAAACAAATTGTAGCAGTTTTATTGTAGACACCCGAGACACAGACCCAAACAGATTTTTTTATATGCAGGTTCACTGTTCTGATGGGATAGCTCTTTAAAGGCTATGTACACTTTTGCAAGCATTTTTTTTAAATTAAATTAATGTTTTTGTTGCTTATGAACATTGTTTTAATTTATTTATTTTTTTTTTATATAGTAAGTTTCCTCTGTACACTGTATCGTTCACTGTGAGCCGATTCCGTCTTTTCAGCTGTATGTCTCAAACACACGAGACAACCATAATATCGATATCCAACCATAAATAAACATTAAAAAACGATTTATTTTTTATTTTTACAAAATAATTTGTTTTTATGTCGCTGCATTCAAGGACCCATAACATTTTTATATTTCCATGGACGGAGTTGTGTGAGGGTTTATATTTTTTGCGGGAAAACTTGTGAGTGTTGTAAACTTTGGGGCATATACAACTTTTTGTTCCAATTTTTGAGAGGCGGGATTAACAAAACCCAGCAATTCTGGCATTGTTTTTTAGGGTTTTCTTTTATGTTGTTCACTGTGCAGGATGAATAAGATGTTAATTTTATCGTATGGGTCGTTACAGACGTGGCAATAACAATTCTTGTCTGCGCATCAGGAGCTTTTCGTTCCAGTTAGGGAGTTAGGGACTCGCAAGTCTGGGGATCCTTGTCGTGGATTGCGAGCTTGCGTCCTTTTGGCCAAAATGATCACTAATACCCCAGGTATTTTTCATTATTACTTATATTCGCTTCTTTTGGACACAGCCGGGTCTTTGATGCTGGGAGAGCATGGTGTGTTGTTGTTTGGCTTAGCAAACAGGGTAGCCCGCTCTATGAATTATCAAGGCGTCACAAATAGGCTTCTACCTGGCTACACACGTTGCGCCTCATGACGTACACACTATCCCTCCATGTTTCACACACTTGCACCCCATTATTCATTTATTTTTGAGGCACTTTACTCATTACTGCCCCCTATATTTCACTTACATTATTACACTTGCACATACACTATTCATTTATTATTTCTTACTACACATCCCATGCACCACATACCACTCCCCTCAAGACTAGTGGGAGTGGCTATTATTATTTAATGCACCTGTTCACTCTCCTTCATCAGCGTTTCTGACCTGGCTGTGTCCATTTGTAAGTATGGCCTTTTTCGGTGTTTTTGTATATATGTCCCCTTGTTTTTATCTGTTTTGTCAATAACAATTCTTTCCAGAATCCAAGACTTTGCAAGGGAAAAATTTTTTGCAGTGTTTTACGTGGTCTTTTTTTTAAAAATCTTTATTGAACTTTTTATTACTTTCATTTGTAGTCCCACTAGGGGACTTGGCCCTGCAATCATTTGATTGCTTACTTAATACACTGCAATATTTCTGTATTGCAGTGTATAATGCCTGTCAGTGAAAAACTCACAGGCAGCCTATTAGGCCCTGCCTCTAATACATATACAAAGATGGCCATTGCTGGGACCCGGGATGCCATAGCAACCCATCGGCACCCTGCGATCGCATTGTGGGTGTGCTGATGGGCTGACAGAGGGAGCCCCGTCCATCTATCTAACAACTTGGATGCCGCAGGCAGCATTAAACAGTATTAGATCCGGATCCAAATTGTTAGTATGGGGTGTTGACAGAATAATACAGCCTGCAGCCGAGAGTGATGGGGCGGGATCAACTCCTCTGCCCGCACCATCACTATGACGTACCAATACTGCAGTTCATGGGAAAGACATCAAATATCTGGAAGGGGGTGATGTTAGCCATTATTTATTTTCTTCATTATTGGCTTCTTTGCCTTTTTTGTAAAGTTCTCCTCCAATACGATCCGTGACTGCGGTATAGGGTAAGTTCACACGTTACTGCGGATTTTCCACAACAGATTTCGTTACGGAAAATCGGCAGCATAATACAGTAGCAGCAAAGTGGATGAGATTTGAACACATCTCATCCACACGCTGCGTAAATGATAAGCGGATAAAATGATCAGAAATTGACCTGCGGTGCGGTTTTTTATTCTGCAGCATGTCACATGTATTTGCGTAATCGCTGCTTTTGTGTTGCAGGTTTTTGCCATTGAATTCAATGGGGAGGTAAACCCCGCAACAAATAACAGATGTTGCGTTTTTTTTCATCGGAAAAGCTGCGATTCCGCAGCAAAAAACGCAACTCTGAAAAAAACTAAATCTTATACTTACTCAGAATTATGTGCTTCTTTGTCCAGGCCAGCCTCCTGGGATGACGTTTCATCCCATGTGACTGCTGCAGCCAATCACAGGCTGCAGCGGTCACATGGGGTAAAACGTCATCCCAGGAGGCCGGACTGCAGGACGTCAGAGGGTAAGTATGTGTTGTTGTTTTTATTCTGGCCGAAATACTGCACAACAATTTGGTCCGGTTTTCAGACGGGATACGCTGTGTGCTTTTACGTAGCGTATCCGCCCTATGTGAACATAGCCTAGAGAGATCCCAAGGGGCACGTGCCTTGGGGCCGCCACCACCTTAGGAATTTAGGGGGCCTTTACCTCCTACCCTTCTTGATGACCATTTGGTGACTATCTCTTTTGCCGTGTAGGGGAGTTACTGTCTCAGTTGTCTCCACAGACTCCTTAAGCCTTCAGTGCCACTCGTGAGCAATAGTGGATCAGGTAGGGGTCTGGGTCCCAGAAGTTGGGATACAGCCCTGTTCTTAAAAATAACCAAATGGATAAATCTGGAACTTTTTGCAGAATAAACCTTCCTGCAGCTTTGTGAATGACCCTCTATGGATAGAGTGGGGCCATTTTTGCAGAATTAAACACCTCCGCCTTCCTGCCGCTTTGTGAATGACTCCCTAAACTCATATGTGCCATTGGAGCGTAATACTTGGGAGACAGCAATAGGATAATGTGCGAACGCCTTTCACATCATCCGAGTACATTAAAATAAATGAGAAGCTATACGATTTGCAATATTATTTCTACAATGCACTAAGAGCTACCATGTGAAATGCTTTAAAAAGTATCACTGCGCTTAATCCAGATGATAATGGCCGAATGTCCTGTTCTCATATGCGCTCTGCTCAATGCCTCATTGTGGGAGATTACATAAGAGGTTGGATGATGATGAGGATGAGGATGATTTAAGGTGGGAAGCTGCAAGTAATTAGAAGACAAATGATGGAGAAATCGCCTACGTCAGCTGTCGCCTTCTGTGGATATATATCAAAACTTCACACTATTCAATTGTCATGGATCTTCTGTCTCTCGTCTTTCATCTACGGACTTGTTATATGCAAGAGAATAATATTATGTACTGCATTCATAGAAAACCTGTGTCATGGAGAGATGTTTCCAATTAAACCGGGACAGGGGAGTCTTTAAAGAATGTCTTTTTTCTTTTTTATTCTTTTACAGAAGAAAAATGAGCGGCTTTCATCTTACTCCTGACTGTTTCCTTTTTCCTCCTTTCACATATTTTCTTCCCTGGGGATTACTTGCTTTTAAACAAATCCACTGGTAAATCTTGTCCTACACAAGCAATCTGAGGATAATCAAGATAAGAAATGCCAATTTTATTCATCAAAAGCCATTGTTGTGCCCCTTTAAACGTGGGCCCTTGTGTTAAGACAAATTAGAGGGGCAGTCCCAGCTGAGAATACAGTCATTGATCGGATAATTTTTAGGCTGGGACATGCATGGGAGCAGGATAATTACCTCTGAGATTTGCTACAATTATTTGCAATGTGTGCTCAGTCCGGGAAATACTGCCAACATACGGACCGTATATCCCGGACTGAACACGCTCGTGTGAATCCGACCTTAGGCACAGTGTCTGCAGATTAGGGACTCCATTAGGGACAGTAATGGTTAGTGGTATCTGGTGTTAGGGCTAGTGTTTAGGGACATAGCTATTTAGGGTTAGCTTGTTATCATCTACTATCATCCATTTGTTTTTCATCATCTCACTGTTATCATCAAGGCCGCCACGAGGGTAGTACCAGTGGTAGTGCCACTGCTGTCAAAAATCAAAATCAATGGGGCCATAAAGTTTTACCTAGGTCAAAGAAACAAGCTTATGATGTCATGGGGCTCCGTTCCTTTAACCTAAGTAAAACTATACGGGCAACAGTAAGGCCTGCACTCTATCCTCCTCCTCATCACACGATGTGCGTCTGCTTCCATATTTTTACGTCTATGGCCGTGGCCTGTCGTTCTGACTCACCCTCCGAAGGCCGCGGCCATGGACACGTGAGTTCTCTGCGGCGCATCTCCCTCCTGTGGGACCCCGACACTCACTTCCTGGATCTGAAACTGTCTCCCGCAGGGCACGCACGCACACAATTGCAGGAAGTCTGCAATCAGTCCAGAATGCTGTCGGACTATAAAAAGGGCTCTGCCCTCTTGATCATTGCCTGTGCTTTTTTGTGTACCTAAAGTTTGTCTTGCAAATGGTCACTTAGTGTTTTCCAGTTCCCAGTGTTACCTGTTCCTGCTGCCTGTACCCTGTATCCCGTGCTACCGTGCCTCTGTGCCGTCTAGAGTTGAAGTCAAGTTGTGCCTTCCGCTGCATCTACTGTGTCACAACCCGCCGGGTGTCCGTCTACTGCCGGAGCCTTATCTTCAGCCTGAATCACCGCTATTGTCTACATTACCTCAGGTACCCTTTCTGGACTATAGACTTTGTACTGTACCTGTTTGGCCAGCTGCTATCCCGCTACGCGGTATGGCCCAGTGGGTCCACACCCGGCGCCATGACACGTAGGAGGGGGCAAAGTTTTCTTTCTGGCAGCGGGAGTCTTGGGTAACTGACATCCAAACAGCTGTGCCAGCTCAGTGTAGCAGTGAGGACAGTCTGTTGAGAAGACGAGAGTCTCACGAAGAAAGACTATGTTTATGACACCACTCTTTGCCTCCTGTCACCTATTATCCCCACCCTGGTCCCCCACAGAACCTCTGCTAACTTCCATGCCACTCTCCCCCTCCCCCCACAGAGCCTCTGCCACTATCTGTAACTCCACTCCACTCAAAGAGCAAAATCATGTTCTGTGATCCTTGCACCCCCAGAGAACTCCCACCATCTTCGACCCTGCAATACCCCTACCACTTTAAGTGCCTCTTCCCCTAACAGAGCCCCTGTCACTGTATGTATTATGTCCCCTGCACCCATACATAGCCCCTGGTACCTTCTGACCCTTCACCCCCCCCCCCCACAGAGTCCCTGACACTTGTTTCTGTCCCACTTTCCTAAAAGGTAGATTTCGAGAAGTCAGCAGCCTACCAAATCGATTTGATCAAGAGGAGAGGACAATTTCCCAATACTGGGTGGTGCACGGAGCAAAAAAGTCCTAGGTCCAAAGGAGACAGCTTACATAGCTTGACAAAGACCCATGCTGTGTTGAAACGTTGCAAGTGTTACATGCTTGGTGAATAAACCGACGCAGTTTTTAGAAACTTTCAGTGCTGTAGTTCCTTTCTCTTGTATGTAAGCACCTTCCTAAAAGGCCCATCTTCTTCTGTCTCCCCTATCCCATCCCCTCACAGAGCCCCTGGCTGCATCTGATCCCCCCCCCCCCCCCCCAAAGAGCCCCCGATTCTGTTCCCCTTCCCCTAACAAAGCCCCATCTCCTTATGTCTTTGCCTGCCCCACCCTCTCACAGAGCACCTAGCAACTACTGACTACTTGCCTCCTAAAGAGCCCCATCCACATGCTCCTGTCCCCCTCACCTAACAATGCCCTTTCTCATTCTTTCTTCCATGCTCCATCACAGACCCACAGGCACCTTCTGTCCTCCACCACCCCACCACCCCCAAGAAAGCCCCAGGCACCTTCTGACACCCCACCCCCCAAAGAGCCCCTTACACTTGCATCAGTCCTCCCTTCCCTAACAGTGGCCATGTCTCCTTCTTTCTTCCCTGTCCCTGCTCCGCCTGGCACTGTCTGACCCCTCGCCCCTCCACAGAGCTCCCGCCACCTGCTTCTGTCCCCCTCCCCTAACAGAGCCTGCATCTCCACACCCCATCAAAGCGCATGTTAGCTTGTATCTTTCCCCACCCACAGTGATTAAGGGGGGCCTGGTACCCAGACTTTTTGGCAGTATGTGGGGCTCAGAAATTTCTGAAGGCAGCCGTGGTTATCATCACCCAACGTCTGTTAGTTTCCGTCATTCATCTGTCATCTATGTCCTGTTCTATACCTGTCTTCAATTGGTGAGTCCATGTTTCTTTTATTCCTGTTGCCTCTCAGTATTGGGATACATGGTCCATAAAATCCTTTTTCTTGGACTGTCCGGTTGGTTCACAATTCTTGGTTTACAATAATTCTTAAAAGTAGGCAAGCGTTATATCTAGTACAGGTCTGAGGGGGCGGAGAATTACACCGATTCTTTCTTTGGTATTCTTTGAATCCCTGTGTCATGCTCCGCCCCCTCAGGCCCCACAGCGTTTCTTTAATATATGTTTTTGATTCAGAATCACAAAAATACAGGAACTTTTTATGGAAAACAAAATAGTTTTTCAGGAGGACACAATGGCCACCTGCAACAATCTCTAACCTGACAATAGCTAAACATAAGAGTAATGACTGGTTCTACTCAGCTCTAACAACAATATGTCATTTTGTAGACCGAACATCAGCCTTCCCCGTCTCCTTATTAAAGACGACTGTCAAAACAGTGGCGGGCTAAGACGCGAGAATGATACGGTGCACTCCGCACAGCGTAATCTATGGTGTTCATTACAGATTTAACATGTGTCTAATGCTTGTTTAGAAGAATAAGCTGGAGGTAATCTTCATTTATGCATGGTCCATTGGCCTTCACAGCTGGAATTTATGGAAGATCACTTCTGGACCTGAAAAGGTTAATTGATATCCCGCTGTGCAGCAGAAACTAAGACGAGAGCCGACACATTTGATGTGAATTGTTATTGGGCTAAATGAGGTTTTCTTTATATGGAAGCTCGCTCCGAACATGCTGAAAGGGCACTAGTTCACAGTCACTTTCTCTGAAATTACCAAATCTGCTCGGGAAGCCTTCATTAGGATATTAAATACGACTTAATAAGTGAAAGTGATTTGCATCACTGATAATCGGGTGCATTAATCAAGGCAGCTTCTGGCTCCTATCACAATATGTTTCATGTCCCATTGTAAAGCCTCTTTAATTCTGTAGGGCTTCTTAAGAGGGGACAACGTTACATTTAGAAAGCCATTTTTAAAATGATTTACTTAGCAAAGATCACTATAAATAATGTTCAACTCACTTTGCAGTGCTGTGCATCAATATAATTAATACTGTGAGCCCGTGTTAGACGCCGCACGCAGCAGATGTGTCTCCATTATCAGACTTACACTGCACTTACCCTAATATGAGCCTTTTATTCCCCAGTAAGTTTTCAGAACCAAATGTCTGGATTTGGCATATTATTTCCAAGTCAAGGTTTTAAGGCCACAATTCCGTTTTTTTCTATTTATTTATTTGTGTATTGAAGTGCAGCACATTTTTTTTTTTTTTTTGCTGGAGTTAAAATATGGATATCTCTAAGGAATCAAATGTCATAATAATGATAAAAAATCTAATATTCAAACCTAATAGGAATAAATCATTATTATTTATATTATTGTTATTATTCTTTTTATTATATTGTATTATTATTATTATAATTATTATTATTATCATTATTATTATTATTGTATTGTATTATTATTTGTGTTGTATTGTATTTTTATTTTTATTTTTATTGTATTATTATTTATATTATATTATTAACTGTTTACATGGATACTGATTTGAATTTCAAAAATAGCTTGAACATATTTCAAAAGGCCCCATGCACACGACCGCAAAAAATTGCTCGTAATTGCGGACCCATTTACTTCTATTGTCCATGGGCACCTTCCCGTTTATTTACGGGAAGGTGTCTGGGCGGTAGAAGTCTACCGCAAAAGATAGGACCTGTCCTATCTTTTGCGTTTTACAGGCCGAGAATGCGGGTGGCTGTCCGGCAGCCGGCCGTGCCCGCACTCGCGGCCCGTGATTACGTCATGGCAGTGTGCAAAGGGCCATATATCCATAAAATGTCCACATAAATCTCATCATTAATTGATTCAGCGGTTTTTACAGTCTGATTTTAGCACTTCCCTCCTGTACTAGTAACGACCCCTATAGCTCTGGATATGATTAGATACATTTCTCAGCAGATGGAATTAGATAGAGCGCCCCAGCAGACAGTATCACACAGGATAGGATTAGATACACCGGCTCAGCAGACAGTATTACACATACTAGGCTTAGATACGTCGGCTCAGCAGACAGTATCACACAGGATAGGCTTAGATACAGGGCCCAGCAGACAGAAATAACACATAATAGGCATATATATAGGGTCCCCGACACCGTGCAATTTTTACAGGTTAAATTAATGTTTTTACCAGCAATTCGTGGTAAAACGCGTGTGTTTTTGACGTGCAGTTTTTGACCGCGCAGCACAATACGGCAATGTGCCGACCCTGCCTTAGATTCAGCACTGGGTGGGATCTGGCCTGGTAGTGCAATTATAAATTATATTTGTTCAGCTGTTTGATTTAAGGGGGCAGTTACTTTTTCACATGAGGGATATTTATTGGTATTGCACCAATAAAGTAAATCAGAATGGTCACAGTTAACAAATGGGAAACACAGTTTTATAGCAACATAACTTTAAGAAATATTTTATTTTGTTTTTTATTTTTGTATTTTTATAATTATGTTTAATTAGGATCAGGTAGCGGAATCACCTGATCACTGTCTATGATGTGTGATGGGATACAGATGCTTGTAAATGGTGACAGTCGCCGTAATACATGGCAGAAGTAAGTGTAAAAGACAGACAGGTGTCTATACGGTACATATGCTTCACACTAGTCTTTCAGTCTTTTTTGGACTTGGCAAAGGAATCCACTTGAAGATGAATAAATGTGAAAAATTTCACCAGAATCATCTGTAGAACCAATCCAAACCTAAATTGCATGATTTTTTTAACTTTTAACCAGTTGTTGCCATGATCCTTGACAATGTAGGAATTCACTTTGCAATTTTGCAAATCTTTTCCTCAATAAATACCAGTGACAAATACTGCAGAGAATTTTGTACATCTCTACGGGCTCTGTATATTAGAGGAGAACACAGATATCATAGTGCCCCATAGAAAAACTTTGAATGGGTCCCTCTCCCCATTGAGAGCTCTGATAAATGATATAATTCTGACTGCATGCAGTGACCCCTAGGGGCAGCTAACTGTATACAGATAAGATTGGATAAAATATCTCTATGGGAAGCTCTGGTTTTCTGACCTGATAAATGATGTCATTTTGGCTTCCTGCAGCAACCCCTAGGGGAACTAACGGTATACAGAAAATATTGTATTATATATCTGTATGGGGAGCTCTGTTTTTCTGACCTAATAAATTATATAATTGCAGCTGCCTGAAGCGACCCCTAGGGGCAGTTAACTGTTTACGGTGAAATTTGATAAATATTTGTATGGGGAGCTCTGTTTTTTTGACCTGACAAATTATATAATTCTGGCTGCCTGCAGCCACCACTAGGGGGAGCTAACTCAATATGGATGCAATTGAATAATATATCTGCATGGAGAGCTGTTTTTCTGACTTG
Source organism: Rhinoderma darwinii (assembly GCF_050947455.1). Taxonomy (NCBI): domain Eukaryota; kingdom Metazoa; phylum Chordata; class Amphibia; order Anura; family Rhinodermatidae; genus Rhinoderma; species Rhinoderma darwinii. The sequence continues at coordinate 390,119,746 of NC_134690.1, forward strand.
ATAAATTATATAATTCTGTCTGTCTGCAGCGACCCCCAGGGGGAGCTAACTGTATACAGATGAAATTGGATAATATATCTGTATGGGAAGCTCTGTTCTTATGACCTAATAAATTATATCATTCTGGCTGCCTGAAATGACCCCTAGGGGGCAGCTTTCTGTATACGGATGACATTTGATCATATATTTTTCTGGGGAGCTCAGTTTTTCTGACCTGATAAATTAGATAATTCTGTTGCCTGCAGCCACCACTAGGGGGAGCTAACTCAATATGGATGTAATTGGATAATATATCTGTATGGGGATAATATATCTGTTTTTATGACCTAAAAAATTATATAATTCTGGCTGCCTGAAACGACCCCTAGGGGCAGGTTTCTGTATACAGAGGAAATTCGATAATATATTTGTATGTGGAGCTCTGTTTTGCTGAACTGATAAATGATATAATTCTGGGTGAATGCAGCGACCACTAGGGGGAGCCAACTCAATATGGAAGGTGATTCTAACTGGAGCTGTGTAAACCTCTATGCAGTGAGCTCCCCCTAGTGGAGGCTAAAGGTAAATACTATATGTTTGTGATGGCAAGCAGTTTGTTGCCAGGCATCATGGTAGGGACGCCACTTCATAGGGGGAGATGATGCTTAGTGCTTATAGTGTTTATGAAGATGTTGGTAAGTTTTTGTGTAATAGAATCTCTCTCCTGAGGTCTAGGAATTTTAATTTATTGCTTGTTGTTTATATATCGCCAACCTATTCAGCAGCGCTGTACATAGATTTTTACAATCTATGTACAATGGGCTCCCAATCTAATTTCCACTATCTCTGGCATACACTAGGGCCAATTTCATAGAAAGCCGTTTAACTATCAGTATGTTTTTTGGAGTGTGAGAATGGGCGGATGTCTCACTGGTTGTCAGTTTTATATAAGTTCATCCATAACGGCCCTAATAAAATTGTTACCGCCAATTATTATCAGCATTTACACTTTGTTTGATCTTGTGAAGTGGAAAATCCCTTCAAGGATTCAGACACCTGCTGCTTCCATGATGTCGATTTGATTTTAGTTTTCTTAGGCTTTAAAACGGGGTTATGTGGGGACCAAAAATTATTAGCAGTGTACTCCCTGCAGTATGTGAGTACACTCGCTAATATACATTCCGGTCCCGCGTTGCGCTGATTCTGAGATTTTCATAGATTTTCATAGCGCTGCTGCGGGACCGGAAGTCTAGTTCCACAGTCTACTTGGATCACGATACAACTCTTCGTCATGTGACCGACCCCACTGTACTCGATGTACAAGCAGTAGCAGTAGTACAACGAGTACATGGAGTACAGCGGGAACGGTCACATGATGAAGTCGTATTGTCATCAAAGAAGACTATGCAACTAGACTTCCGGTCCCCCGGCAGCGCTATAATAATCTATGAAAATCTCAGAATCAGCGCGGCGGGGGACCGGAATGTATATTAGCGAGTGTGCTCACATACTGCAGTGACTACACTGGTAATAATTTTTGGTCCCTACATTATGCCTTTTCCCAGTTTTTTTTATTTTTTTTAGATACTACTCTGATATCCTGGGTAAGTCACTCAGGCTAAGCCTCAGGCCTCTACTTTTGATAAAACTAAATAATGCACAATGATTGTGACCGTATCGGAGAAGCATTTTCTTTTTGCAGGAATACCTGCATTATTTTATTATTGGAGACCTAGAAATTATTTTCTGGTACACAATCAACATTTTAACCATTCACCTTCTTCTCCCATAATATACATGATGTATACATATTATGATCTAAAGAGATTTGACCACCCAAGGATAAGTCAACAATTAATCATGTTCTCAGAATACATTAGGACTAGAGATGGTTGAACCTTTAAAGACAGGATTAGAAAAGCTTTCTTCCGAAAACAGCGCCACATCTGTCCACAGGTCATGTGTGGTATTGCAGATCAGCCTCATTTACTTCAATGAAGCTGAACTACAATACCAAAATCAACCAACACACAAGTGTGGTGATTTTCCTGGAAGAAAACAACCATGTTTTCCAAATCCTGCTCAATCCCTTAAATTATTAACTCTTCGGCGGACTCTCCAAAACGCGAATCACCCCTATTCACTGGGAATCATGAACATGGCAAGTCAATTCTATCATTTCTAATCCTTATAGGGTATCGGCTTATGGATATCATAAAGGGGTGTCACCCACTCTGCCTTCCCCCCATATGAGCAAGAGCAAAAAGTCACTGCAAAGAGCGACTTCCGCTCTGGTGGACTTAACATGACCCTGGATTTCTATAGAATGGGTGCCAATGGGCAAAATTAGCTGCCGTATGGAAATAACAACTGATCATTGGGGTTTAGGGAAACTGGACCCACGGCAATCAGTCGATTTCCAGAAAAGCTTCAACCTAAAGGCCCTATTAGACAGAGTGATTTTTGTACACATTTTTGTATAATCGTTCGACTATAAGAAATAATCGCCAAATGTATTAGCGTTCAACAATCGAACGACAAACGATAAATCGTTGGGTTTCCGTGGATCGGCCACATCTACCTGGGAGAAAGATTATCATTCGTTGCTGCCACATCCCCTCGTCTAATCAGAAATCTTCCAGTCCTTAGCAGTTCAGAGAAGACGTCTGGGCGATCGAGCAACGATTGCAGCCCGTCTAATAGGACCCTAAGAAGGGGTTATCCAAATGGGATCATTTCCTTCAAGTGAAAGAGACAATTTGGACAAACTTAGTAGGAGCCTTATCAGGGCCTATAATGATCTAAATTCAGAGGTTTTATGGCGGTGTAGACATGGAAGAAACAGAAGAAGACACAATCAACTTGAATCAGCTGTCAACAAAAAGGCCCATCCATGAATATAAATACGTCATTTACAACAAAGAGGATTTTTGAGATACTTGGAGCTCTAGATGAGATGGGAACCTTGTGTTACTAGATTGATAGTAATGATTCTCCAGCTATGGTTTAAACATTACACAATATAATGGATAGACTTGGTGGCCGTATGGCTTCTTCTTTTCTGCTATCATATTGTATGTTATTTTTTCCATCTTACCCTTGGCCCCTCGTTGACTCAGATTTACTATTCCTTGTGAGACGACCCCGTCATACATGACCAGTAGGTATAACAGCCGGGTCTTACTCGCAAGAACATCTGTAAAAGACCTGTCCAGAACTTTTTGCTGTTGATCACAATTTTTTGACGTGTGACTTATATCCTGTAGTGTAACCTGCTAATGGAATCCATAACCCAGTTACAATTGTTCTGTAATAAAAATAAAAAAAATAATTTTATTATTTTACTATTGCATTTTCATTTTTATATTTTTTTTCATTTATGTTTTTTTTTTTTTAGATATTTTCAAAATTTTAATATTTCAGAATTTTTGGGAATTATTTTTATTGAAGAATCATTTATGTCATTTTTGTAGATAAATAATTATTTTACATTACCTTCCCCAGGCTTTATCAGTATTTTTGGAAGCCAATCATTACTACTGGTAAATATAAAAATATAAAAAAATACAATTCTAATATTTTTTTTTCTAAAATAGATCCCCGAAAAAGCATAAATATTTCATATTTGAAAATATAACTGGCTTTGCTACAACATACTGCTTACATCTGATATTTATTATTAAATAAAAAGGAATTCTATCTATGAATCATAAAACTCTAGAAACAATAACTAGTTCTTCGACTTATTAGGTAGATGCTGTTTTAAATTTTTTACAAATTTAGTATTTTTTTTTTTTTTGCTTTTTACTTTTTTTTTTTGCTAAATAAAGTTTTCTGACCTTTGGAGGAAATTCTTGCTTCTAGCTATGTGTATAAAACACCTTCTTTCTCTGCTGTGTTAAGAATCTTTTCTTATGAAGAAGGCATCACAGTGGTTCGTAACAGCCATAAAAGCTTACAAATTCTTTTGAGGTTTAGCTGCTCAGCTATTCAACTCTTACCGCAAAAACCTTGAAATTCATACAGAAAAAAATAATGTAAGTTTTTGAAGGACATGTGTTGCTGTAGGTGATCCTATTAATTAAAGTGATTGCCTGCTAGGAAATGATATTTTTTTTTTTTTTAAAAAGTACGTTTCATGAATATATTAGAAGCCTGAAGGTAGCTTTGCATGCACGAGGCTTTATATGCTACTTATGCAATTTTTTGTTTTTGATCTGCTAAAAACCTACTTGAACGCTCCCGGAGCACGTAACAGCACTGTTCGCAATTGTATGTGTTTATATTAATTGCATTGTGTGACAACACATACTAATGAAGCTTGTGCATAGGAAGTTTTCAGCTGCTCTTAAGTCAGGATGCAGCCACGTAAGGCTTGTTGAAATTATTATATAACTGTGCAAGTTTAAAAGTAAAAAATAAATAAAGATGGAGCACTCAATGAATGCGCATGCTCTGGCACACTTGTAAAATGTTATTCACCTAGCCGTCATCCATCGTCGCTTCCCTGCTCTCGACTGTGTCCAGTTACATTGGCAATCAGTGTGGCCCAACGACATGTCCGGAAGGCTTCGTCTAGAGGCAAAAAATGTATAACAAGCTTCCAGTCACAGAAATTTCTGACCTTGCCAAAAAGACTCCAGGCCCTCTATAGACTACTGTGGCCCCTTCAATAAAGGAATTGGGCCGCCGCTAATAACATCTTCTGATAAGTCACGGTGACATGGCAGAATATTTTTTTTGTAATAGGATTTCACATCATAAGGTTTGCCCCATCTGGGCAACACCTTCTTAGAATGATGTCGGCCCGAAGTTCAGTTGATCCCCATCCAACTTTTCTAACTCCAGGCGATCAGCTGTTATCACCAGAAGACGCTCTGTGCATCCACTCATTTTCTACTTAAATAAATGGGCAACCATGTAATATATGATCGTATGCAGCTTGCCAGAGCGGGAACTGTTTTTTGCGGTGGCTCTGTTGTGGCTCAAAGGATGGGGAACCGAGCAAGTCATCCATCCACTAATATAATGTAATAATTAGAACTGTTCCCATGAGAAGAAAAATGGGATGATTCCAATCATAACCTAGCAAAGATGCAGGGAATACAGATTTCTCACCGCTGCCTTCTAGGCTTCTAGTGGCAGCCTGGATTCTGTGAATGAAGGCCAATGCCCAAATATCCCAACTCCGTCTCTATATGTTCCCTGACTACGAGCATCACCTTAAGCATATTTTATTATAAACATACGGCGGACCCTAATATATCACACTCACTTCTTACTTATCCCCTGACTAGTTAGATATACTATCTTAATAGAAAAGTTGCTTTCTGCCCAATGAAACATTGCAGTTGGAATTTGGCCAAGAAAAGAAGAACATAAGAATTTTATTATCTATAGCAACAACTACAGGTGGATAAACACGACTCTGGGGAAAAAAAACATGAGAATATGAAAGTATGGATATGGTGACATCTGAATTTGCCTGGATACGCAAAAAACCTAAAGTGTACCAATCGTTAACATTTTTTTTTCTCCTTACAGTGCAGCTAAATGTTTGACAACTTCTGACATGTCATAGTGACATGTCAGAAGTTTGGATTGGTGGGGGTCGTACTCCGATACATCGGCTTACCAGAAAAAACCGGAAAGACACGAATCGGCTGAGCATTCACACGAACACTTCAGCTGCTTCATTCTAGAGATTGGTGGGGGTCTCAGTGCTCAGACCTCCACCAATCCAAACTTCTGACATGTCACTATGACATGTCAGAAGTTTGTCAAACGTTTAGCTACACTTTAAATCAATAGTATATACAAAGATAAGAAAATGCCTCCTTCTCCACTCATCAGATGCCTTTTTCTCCCTATACTTGGCCATTGCACTGACTGCCACTGTTCAGAATCTCTGCACTCACTGAAAAACAGCAAACACTGTGAGGCAGGAAATGTGCTGAGCTTCTTACTGTGGATCATCTCAAGAGTTTTGTATGATCCATTACTGATCAGTTATCTAACCAAACATGGACACAAACCTATTTTGGTAATGTAGTGAAAGGGTAAATTGATTAGACTTGCATGGACCTATTTATTAAAAAACAATTAAGAAACAACATTTCCCAAAGACGAGTCAGGAGTAAGCGTTTATCGGGGTCAGTGAGTTAGGATAATCACTGATCGCTAGAACGAAGGAATGATCCTTTGGCTTTTTCCTTGAAGATTTCTGTATCTTCGGACTACATGCACCACAGTTACATTAATGGTAATGGAATTTTAAATGCATATGTAATAATCAGTCATATGAGAACAAGGGGAGTAGCTATGGGTCGCAGTGGTAGCAATTCGCCTGGTGCCTGAAGAGGCCCAAAGGCCTCTCTATCACATGAGATAGGAGGAGAGGTATCATAAATGGTACATGATCGGTGGGGGCCCTGTTACAGATTTTGTATTATGGCCCAGGAGCTTCAAGTTACATCTCTGGTAAGTACAACAACTATGTGGTGTAGAATCATCTCTATGCTGCGTCATAACTGCGTTATGTAGCTAAAGGCTCATGGGCCCTGGTGCAAGAATTCAGCTTGGGGCCCCCCTACCCCTCCCCAACACCACCAGACCTCTGTGCACTCCTATGCCCAGCCGCCTTGCCCGACAGACCCTATGAATGCCTCAACAGTATAATGCTCCCCATAGCTGCCCCCACACAGTATAAAGCCCCATAGCTGCCCCCACACAGTATAAAGCCCCCACACAGTATAATGCCCCCATAGCTGCCCTCACACAGTATAATGCCCCCATAGCTGCCCCCACAGTATAATGCCCCCCATAGCTGCCCTCACAGTATATTGCCACCAATAGCTGCCCCATACAGTATAATGCCCCCATACAGTATAATGCACCCCATACAATATAATGCCCCCATACAATATAATGCCCCCATACAGTATAATGCCCCCATAGCAGCCACATACAGTGTTATGCCCCCATAGCTGCCCCATACACTATAATGCCACCAATACAGTATAAAGCCCCCCATAGCTGTCCCATACAGTATAATGCCCCCATAGCTGCCACATACAATATAATGCCCCCATACAGTATAATTCTCTCCATAGCTGCCACATACACTATAATGCCCCCATACAGTATAGTGCCCCCCATAGCTGCCACATACAATATAATGCCCCATACAGTATAAAGCCCTGCATAGCTGTCCCATACAGTATAATGCCCCCATAGCTGTCCCATACAGTATAATGCCCCATAGCTGCTCCATACAGTATAATGCCCTCTATACAGTATAAAGCTCTCCATAGCTGCCACATACAGTATAATGCCCCCAAACAGTATAATGCCCCCCAAAGCTGTCCATACAGTATAAAGCCCCCCCATGTCTGTTCCATACAGTATAATGCCCACCTTAGCTTCACCATACAGTATAATGCCCTCCAGAGCTGCCACACACAGTATAATGCCCCACCCCCATAGCTGTCCCATACAGTATAATGCCCTCCAAAGCTGCCACATACAGTAAAATGCCCCCATACAGCCTAATGCCCCCATGGCTGTCCCATACAGTATAATGCCCTCCATAGCTACCACATACAGTATAATGCCCGACACAGTATAATGCCCCCCATAGCTGTCCCACACAGTATAATGCCCCCCATACAGTATAATGCCACCCTTAGTTGTCCTATACAGTATAATGCCCCCATACAGTGTAATGCTCCCTCAGCAGCTACCATATGAGACCCTCTCCAATACCCAGTATAATGCCCCCTCCCGCACCCAGTATAATGCCCACCCTCACATACCCAGTCTAATGCCCCCATATGTACTTACCTAATAGAAAAATAATAACATAATTACTTACCCATCCACGTTCCCACGACGGAGTGAGGAGATCCTTCTCCTCCTCTGCACTGTGCTGTGAGTGACTCGGCGCAAACAGGTGCGATAACGTCACTACATCGCGCCTGCCTGCGCCGAGCCGAGCGCGGCACAGTGAATGCTGGAGCGAGCCTCCAGCCTTCCACTGAACTGTATTTGCGTCCTAAGGACGCAAATACAGTTAGAATCGGGACCAGTGTGGCAACAGCGACCGTTGTGACCCATCTAGCTACACCACTGCTAGCATACTTCCAAAAACTCATACCTGAAATCTGAATGCCATTTATTATCAGAGAATACCTGTGTCATGCACCGCCCCTTCAGACCTTGTACTAGCTCTAACACAGTGTATCAGTTTTGCCTGGAATATTCCTTTAAAAGGGGTTTTCCCATCAGGGACATTTATGACATATCCACAGGATATGTCATAAATGTTAGATAGAAGTAGGGCCCAACTCTGGGGTCTGCACCTATCTCTAGAATGGGGCCCCCTAAATCCTGTTCTGCCTTCTTCTGCTCTCGCTGCCTCCCGGCCACTTCCTGACTTTATGGTCGGGACCTACGAAAACAGCGTATCTCGCTGAGCTACGCTGTTTCCGTAAGTCCCATAGTAGTGCATGGCAGTTATGGAAGAAGCGTAGCATGCGAGCTACTCTGTTTCCTAATTCATGGTCGGAATTCTTCTGCTTCTGACGCAACACAGAGCGGGAGATGGGGTTTAGGGGGCCCGTTCTAGAGATAGGTGCAGGTCCCAGAGGTGGGACCTGCAACTATGTAACATTTATGATATATCCTGTGGATATGTCATAAATGTCCATGCTAGGAAAACCCCTTCAAGTAAAGAACATTTCCAAATGCTCTGTCAAGCCAGTCACCAGCACCCCAAAAATCTATGGGACCTGGGGTCTTTTCTTTAGAAATGATTAGTTAGATAGTAGCACAGGGCTGCAGTGGGGCATGGTTATGACACCAATCTATGCAAAATAATCAAATCTCCAAGTGGTTATTACAAAAAGTAGCTAAACATCTGGTGGACCTGAAATGTTTAAGTGTTTGTATGGTTTATAAAACCCATTTACAAATACCCTAATAAGTAGTTGAGAGTTGATAAAAGGGGTCCCTTATTCAGGATCCTTATCTCTAGGAATGGCTACGTAGAGCGCCTCTCACACTGGAGGACCCGGCATGTTTGTGCATTACATGACAGCCCATTAATTTAAATAAAAATAGTGTAATACTTCATTTTCCCTGCGGTTGCGCTGTAGGGCAACTGCTGCTGCTGCTGAAATCCCCCACAGATTAGAGTTGATCACTGTGGGTCTCAGGAACACCCTGAGATTAGCATAGGATCGGGGCACCCCTTTAACCTTTCTCACCTTTTTTACAAACTAAACATTATATATTTTTGACTGATAAGAAGATCCTGTCTTTTTAAGACTTCCTCTAAAATCTATAACAAATGGCTTAAAGACTTCTGATAAAACGGCTTCATTATTGCGACACGTTGTAACTTATTAGTCACTTATTTACAGAGCAAAAGACAATGAGGGAATCTTGACTTCTCACCTTCACTTCCTCTCTATGAAGCATGCTCTCATCACACAGGTATCTCCCCAGAACAGAAAAACAAGCCATGCGGTTACATCGCATTTCTTTACAGATGAAAATATTTCCCTGACTCTTGAGGAACAAAAAAAAAAAAAAAAGAAGATATCAAAACTGTTTTGCGCTTTGACATAAATTTGGCAGAAACTGCGAGCAGCACAGCAGGTGTGAGAAAAAGCGTTAACATGGATTTCCATCTTCCTTCTACAAAACTACAAGTCACAGAGCTATTAAATCTGAGTAAAGCAAAGTCCGGGAAATTTCCAGACTTACAAAAACCTTAATTCAGTTCTCACTTTCAAAAGATTTTTCACATTTTCTCTGTGTGAGTTGCGGCTATGCTGAAATTCTGCTGTAAACCTCGTGTCAATACATAAATCTGCTTCAAATGGAAACACTAGAAACATCATCTATCACAAAGATGGCAATGTATAGAGAATAAACAGATCTCCTTAAAGTGACTGTCCACACTTAGGATATGTGCACACACACTAATTACGTCCGTAATTGACGGACGTATTTCGGCCGCAAGTACCGGACCGAACACAGTGCAGGGAGCCGGGCTCCTAGCATCATACTTATGTACGATGCTAGGAGTCCCTGCCTCGCTGCAGGACAACTGTCCCGTACTGTAATCATGTTTTCAGTACGGGACAGTAGTTCCACGGAGAGGCAGTTACTCCTAGTGTCGTACATAAGTATGATGCTAGGAGCCCGGCTCCCTGCACTGTGTTCGGTCCGGGACTTGCGGCCGAAATACGTCCGTCAATTACGGACGTAAATAGTGTGTGTGCACATACCCTTAGGGTATGTTCACACGGCTTATTTTCGGACGTTTTTCTGGCCGTAAACGGCCGAAAAACGGCAGAGAAATCTGAAGCAGAGCGCCTCCAAACATCTGCCCATTGATTTCAATGGTAAATACTGTGCTCTGTTCCGACGGAGTGTTTTTTTACGCGGCCGTTTTGAAAAAACGGCTACGTAAAAAAACGGCCGCGAAGAAGAAGTGCAGTTTTGGAGCCGTTTTTCATTGACTTTATAGAAAAACAGCTCCAAAAACGGCCGTAAAAAATGCAGCGAAAAACGTGAGTTGCTAAAATAACAGCTGAAAATCAGGAGCTGTTTTCCCTTGAAAACAGCTCCGTATTTTCAGACGTTTTTGATTTTGTGTGTGCACATACCCTTAGGGTTGGAACACACACAACGTATTCAAGGCGGATACACTGTGTCAAGCTGCGCAGCGTATCCGCCCTGAACACTGCAGTGAATGCCGCCCGAAATCCCGCACCACACTGTGGTGCATTATTTCAGGCGTACATATCGCATATACTTAGCCCCTCTCTTCTCTGACATCCGCTCCGGCCCCCCTGGATGACGTTGCAGGCCCATGTGACGCTGCAGCATGTGATTGGCTGCAATGGTCACATGGCCTGCTATGTCATCAAGGGAGGCCGGACTGGAGAAGAAGCAGGGAACTCTGGGTAAGTATAACTTTTTTTTTCTTCTTACTTGCGATCTTTGTGGCGGATTCGCTGTGATTTTGCCGCAAATCTTGCAAAACACACTCCTTTGTTTCCGGGTTTAAGCACTCCATTGAATTCAATAGGTAAACCCGCAACAGAAGAGTTGCGTATCTGCAGAATTAATTGACATGCTGCAGTTGAAGTAACCGCACCGCAGGCAAATTTATGTGCAGTGTTTTCGGCGGATATTTACCGCAGTGTGGGGATGAGATTTGTTGGAATCTCACCCACACTGCTGGTACTGTAAAACGCTGCGGATTTTCCGCAATTAATACATTGCGGAAAATCCGCAGTGTTTACGCTGTGTGTGTTCCTACCCTTAAACACCATTTTATTTTGTTTTTTTTTGTCTACATTAAAGTATATGTTGCTGATTGATTTCTTAAAGACTATGAGCACCTTTTTATATAATTTTTTTTGGGTTTTTTATATAAAAATGTTTATCAGTTTGATTGATGCAACTTTCAAAAATACTTTTTAGTAAAAATTATTTGTACTTTTTGAGATGCAGCTGTTTTATATCCTGTATACAGATCTATCGCTGAGACCTGTATCCGTCAGGTCAGCGGGACTGAAGGGCTGTGTCTGCCGGGTCCTGCGTGTCTCTGACACGCAGGATTGAGCTGTAACCACCGAACACATGTAAGTTCATAACTTAGATGTGATTGATTACAGGTGGATCCTGCATCAGAGACACCATTGTGGCATAACTACTGTAGTCGCACTGGCGGGCCTCATCCCCTTCACTCCAATCAAACATAAAATTTAAAAAATTGACCCACCACTCTCATTCTCCCGCCCGGATCTCCTCAGGCTCCCAAATCAGCCCGTGGCGCATACAAGGACGCTATATGTGACACAGGATTGCAGCACACAATGTCCAGCATTAAGAACTTGTATGTGCCGCGTCCTGATGTGGGAGCCTAAGGGGAGAAGGAGGTGGGTTGTGTAAATATATATATTTTTGTCATTTATTTTCATTTATTTTAAGATCTGATCATGGGAGTGCCTGGGCCTGTACCCTGTCACATCACTGACAACAGAAATAATTCTATGTCATCTAAGAGCTGACGAAGATCTTTTCTATACTTTACGCCAGTTTCTAAATTATAATAAGTTTGTCTGGCGTCAGGAGACCACTCCCCCTTTTACTTAGCTCTGCCCGCCTTAAGTGGCAAGTGCGGCATAAACGAGTCACATTTTTTCTCGCAAATTTAAGTAGTTTGCGACTTAAAACTGGCGTAGAAAAGTTGATCATTTCCCCTCATAGATTTAAAACATAGCATTATGGCTACCTGCAGCCGCCACTAGAGGGAGCCTAGTAGATTACTGCATACCGATTATACATTGAACTCAATAATAACACATTATGCAGTAAGCTCATAAGCTCCCCCTAGTGGTGGCTGCATGCAGCCAGTATGTTATGTTTTAAATCTACAGTATGTCTATGCAGGAGATTTGGAGATCTGTATCAGAATAATCAAGCTTTGACTGCTACAAAGATATAATAAGAAATTAATCAGCACAGAATGTTTTACCTTAAAATGACACGATTATTAAAGATTTGCTTTAAGGCTCCCATATGTAGTATCCCCGACCACGGACCGTCGGGATTACTCACCCAACGACGGCCGCAGCCATGGATCTGTGAGAGCTGGCCCGCATCTCCTCCCCAGGAGACACCAACACTCACTTCCGCTTCGTTCTGCTGTGTCCCGTATGGTGCGCACACATGAAAATAATCATCAATTAAACCATGATCACCCTGGACTATAAAAAGGGCTCTGCCCTTTCACTCATCGCCTGAGTGTCGTTGTGTTTACCCGTGTTTGTCTTGCAAATGGTCTCTTAGTGTTATCCTGTTCCTGTAGCTGCTACCTGTATCCTGTATCCCGTGCTACCGTTGTTCCTGTGCCTTAGAAAGTTGGAGTCGTGTTGTGCCATCGGTCACGCCTGCTGTGTTACACCACGCCTGGTGTCCCATCTGAGCCTAGCCGTTTCTACTGTTTGAACTGCTACAGGTACCCTTGTGCTTGGACTATATAGACATTGACTTGGTACACCGTTTGGCCAGCTGCTATCCCGCTACGGCGGTACAGCCTAGTGGGTCCACATACCCAAAGATCGTGACACCATATCTGTCCAGTGCTGGTCACTTTCCGTAACTCATAATCTTCAGGATCTTCATTGATTTTAATGATGCTGTGCAAGGCAATAATGAAGAAATCCCAATTAAGCACCTTTAGACACAACTTAAGAAGAAGCAAAAGAGAACAAGAGCTTAAAGTGAATGCCCACCCATGAACACTATTTTATTTATTTAAATTTAAATAGGGCCAAAATTCTGATTAATTTTTCTGATACAGAACTCCAAATCCCCTCCATAGACAGAGTTAAATTCTGACCTCTTGCAGTTACCACTAGAGGAAGCTTAGAGGCTTACCGCATACTGTACATGCATTAAACTCAATAATAACACAGTATGCAGTAAGCTCCCTCTAGTGGTGGCTGCAGACAGACAGAATTTTATCATTTAGCACTGTGCATGCAGGCGATTTGGAGCTCTGTATCAGAAAAATGGAGCTCCGACCACTATAAAGATATATTAAGAAATGAATCAGCACAGAATGTGGGACCTAAAAACAACTTGATGATATAAGGTGAACATTCGCTTTAAATCTACGTCTCCACTAGTAATAATACTCTTGAGTGCTGATGGTGGTGGATATTTTATACCCAGGAGAAGGAAATATACGCAATGGAGGAGATTTCCTTTAACTGTATGAAATAATATAGATATGTTGCTTATGTTTTACCAGATGAACCAGGGTTTTCTCCGCTGCCAAATGTGACCTGCTTGAATAAATCACTCGCTGTGCTTGCATAATGTAATTGAGTTAGCCAGTGATTTCCCCACCTTGTTCATGCCGTGAGGTACGGAAAACATGACCTGCTGTGGATTATAAGCAGAGGGGGCTGCGGCGCCTCCGCTTTATAATATTTAACAGCCATTCTGGTTGTAGCAGCTGAATACCTGGTTATAGCTGTATACCCGCTCAAGTCTTGTCACTATCCACAGCTCTTCAGTCACTGCACCTGCTGCACAGATGGTGATTTTATTGGCTGCCAGTCAGGTGAAGCATAACATATGTCCTTCTGAGATAGAGCCTAAAATAACTTTACCTGCTTCCCTTATGGAGTTATAAACCTCTTAAATGCAGCTTTCTAGAGCGCGCGGTGTTTTACACACTTTTTACTGACCTCTCTACTGTTACATATAATGTACATCTGTTCCCTGATACAAACCTGCGTTACCTTTCCACCTGCCAAAATTGCTTTGCCTTTGAACGTCATTTAGTTTTCCAGTAGCTATCGCTTATTTAGTTGATTAAAGTTAAAGGGGTTGTCCCAAAACAGAAAAAAGGTCCGGTTTTCTTCAAAAACAGCGCCACTTCTGTGTAAAGGCTGTGTCTGGTATTGCAGCTCAGACCTTTTCACTTGAATAGGGCTGAGCTAGATTACCAGACGCAACCCAGGGACAAAAGAGGCTCTGTTTCTGGAAAAATAAACACACCTTTTTTTTTCTAATCCTTTAAATTATAATTATTATTTTTAGCAATTCACACAGTCTATATAAAATGAGTTGATGTATGTTCTCTCTTTGTGCGAATTTCCTCTGAGTACTTCACATCTAAATTAAAGGGTAACTAAACTTTTAAAAAACTTTTAACATGTCATAGTGACATGTCAGAAGTTTTGATCGGTGGAGGTCCGAGCACTGAGACCCCAACGCAACCCTTCTATGAAGATGTAGCAACCTTCTTTCCTCTAGATGTAGTGGATGCCCTCAAGGGAACTGTTAAACACTAACACGCATTACTCATCTCTCCCCGTTTCAGTGGCGGGTCCCAGCTAGCGGCCTAATAAAAAATAAATCCAACCCGTATGCCTTGCCTGTGCATCACGGTATGTCCATTGTTATATTGTATTGTCTCTGACCATGATCTTGACCCTGACCTTGCTATTGTATTCCGCACCCATCTTGCTCCTTAGATTTGTTGCCTGGTACCTGTTATTCTACTTCTCTTTTGGACCCCTGGACATCTTCTACTACGTTCCCGTCTTGTTCATTGGCTTGTCATATCCAGACCACTCTCCTAGTGACGACCCTTTTCCGCACAGCCGATAAAACTTCATTTATTACCTCTTAACACATCTGCTGCCAATCGGGAACTACTTTGAGCACTGTGACCTGGGAAGTCCATAATTTCTTGCGGTGGTTAAGGGTGACTATCACATGACGAAGAGTCGTATCGTCATCAAAGAAGACTGTGCAACTAGACTTCCGGTCCCCCGGCAGCGCTATAAAATTGAAAATCTCAGAATCAGTGCGACGGGGGACCGGAATGTATATTAGCGAGTGTCCTCACATACTGCAGTGACTACACTGATAATAATTTTTGGTGCCGGCATACCCCCTTTAAAGGCATATCCTGTAAATATGCAGTAAATATTTTTGGAACACCCCTTTACTGCAATGCTAATGGTTCTGAAAAAACAAGAACACATGTAGCAGAAGAACCCCTTATATAGGCCTCAGCTGCAACTGTAGCCTCTGCCGCCCCCCCCCCCCCCATTGTTTGACCCCTATATTTACAAAACTAGAAACCCTCCATTTATTCTATGTAAATTATCCAGCTCATTTATGTGCACCACTTGATATGTATTCATTTCAGACACAAGCATTGCTCGCAGGAACAGGACAGAGTAAAGTAAATCATTGCCGTGCCGTTAGCCGTCCGCTGCCTTCATGCACCTGCTCTTTTTAATTTTACTTAAGAACGAACAAAAGGAAAACGCATTTGCAGTCGGCGGAATCACACGGTGCCCAGATCAGTTCCCTTTATTACACTCATCAAATCTGTGCCCCCTCTGTTATCCTAATGCCGCTATAGTAGGAGGAAGGCTCAGCTTCTTATTTCACTTAGGTCCGAAAACTTTGCCAGACTCTTGCATAAGCATCTTAGCTGTGTACACAGATTTCTTTTACGCATGGTATTTGTCACAACATGAATCACATTCCCCTCCCGTTCCTGGGGCTCGGCACTACACACTATCTTCATAACAACATTTGCTGTGTAGGACTTCTTTCTTCTTTCAGCCTTCTTGAGTTCCAAGCTGGCATAAGACTTTTGGACAAGCCACTCTTCTGTAGGCACGTCTTCAAGCTCCTCCGATGAGCGCAGAATTACTCAGCCTTGGCAGCAATGCCATCTGCAATTCGAAACCCATGAAGTCTAAATTGGTTTTAAATCCTTCCAATAACAATCCTCAGAAGACTATTTATCGAATTAACTTTGTAGACTTTTAAATTCTCCGTCTCCCCCAATATTTGGTTATTAATTAATCATCGTTAAGGGACCTGAAACGGATAGACGCGATTGGTTGGAGATATTATAAGTTTACAACCTTTTACTGATGTGATTATTGTGATAACTGAGGTTTAATGTTTCCAAATATCACAGGATTTTCTCCTTCCAAACCCTTCACAACATCTAACTCTACGTCAATTTTTTTGGACTCGACTTGCCAGGAAGATGTACAAATATATTTCATGATTGATAACAAAGGTAAACTTGGTTCATTACTGTAATAATTAGGGCAGTGAGAAACATTCAAGGTGCCAAATCTTAATGATGGCTTTACTTACGAAACGTTACAATCTAATTAATGCTTAGGTTTAATAATCCGGATACAGACGTTGGGTTAAGACGACAATAAAGTCAAGAACATTACTTTTTTGATAGAATTAGGTGGTCTGCAATAGTAGGCATACACGAAGCAATTTTTGGCAGATCTGATAGCAATAGGAAAGGGGTGAATACAGGGCCGTAAATAGAAATCACAAGGCCCCATTGCCAAAGTCAAACCTCACCCCCAAAAAAAATCCAATTTAGAAACTCATGGTTGATGTCTTCTCTGGTTCTAGTCGTTTCCTTGTTTTCCTCTTCATCGAGGCTTCTTCTGGCTACCGCCCCCAAAATTGCCCCCTGTGCTAGGTTCATTCAAAGTCTATGGGGCTAACAAAAACAGCTGAACACTGGGCTCGGCTGTGTCCGTTACCAGATAGACTTTAAATGGAGCGGGACAGTGCATGCCCAGTCTCCGCTCCACTTAAACTCTTCCTAGCATCCGTCTTACTGCTGGGGGGAATGGGGGAACTGGCGATCGGTGGGGTTACCCATTCTTGGACCCATACCGATCTAGCATTTTTCACCTATCCAGTGGATAGGTGAAAAATGCTAGAGGCTGGATTGCCCGTTTAAGACTCCCTACCAGCTGGACCTCTGGAAGGAGAATCAGTACTTTCCAATGGCTAGTCACCTTGTAATGAATGACGATAAAAATTACGTTGTACTATTTATTTTTCCGAAAGGATTCCATACACAGACAAAAACAGTAATTGTGTACTTAGTGCCCAAGTATTAAAAAGTTTATAGAGTAATGGACCATCGAAACCCTTCATTCGTTACAATCTTTTCTTACCATTTAAGACCGTATTCATAGTTCCCAGTGCTTCAGTATATATATATATATATAGATATAGATATTTATTGCATGATGTTTTTGCTTCTGTAGTATTAGGCTGCGTTCTGTGGATACATCTGCTTGGCTATATGACCATTTCCTTTCTTGATCCGGACTGCACACCGGGTTAAGGGAAGTAACCCTTGTACACGGCTGCGTCCTGTCCAGGTTGTCCTTTGCCAATCATCTTATTTTAAGTATTGACTTCATGAGGAGAATGAGCGATGCTTCCTCCAGAGGGTGAATCCTCGCTTATTCATTCCTGTCTTTTGTTCTTTACACTTTGGAGGAATCATCTCCGTTATCACCTCTGCCTTGGATTGAATGGGTCATAAATTTCACCTTTCTCATAAAAGCCTAGAGTGACTTTTCTGCCTGATGTTTGTTATTTTTACTCTCCAAGTGACGGTTGTGAAATGCATGCGAGTGCCAAAGTACTCACCAATCTGTCAATACTAATTGTGAGGATCTTCCCAGCTGTAAGGTTTTGGTAATAGGTCATTACATTTACAGACACTGCAAGACTAGAGAAAAACACTTGGTGTTCCCACTGTTTTTGTTAAAGGGACACTCACCCTAATACTACAGTTGGTTTATCATGAGATGCTGAGGCGCAACTGACCATGAGCAAATCTCAGCAAAGGTGGACTTAAAGGGGTTGTCTCACAAAGAGGACCCCTCTTTAAAATGAAGCCGGTGGGTCTGGCTTCTCTAACACCCCCCCCCCCCCCCCAGTGATCAGCTGTTACACCTGGGTGAAGCCTCATCTAGGCATACGCCTGCTGCAGGGGACCACAGTGACCGCAGTGAGTAAGAGTCTATTGAACGGCGGTTGAGCAACTGGGTAATCCAGTCAGGGATCAATAGAAATCCCGATGGTCGGACCCCCACTGACATTAACCACCTTGGACTAAGGTGAAGTATTGGAGATTCCAAGTGTAATTATTTATAAGGAAGTCATTTTATTTAATTCTTTTCACCTCTATTTCTTCTATCCTTACTATCGCTCTTTCACGTTCTTACGCATCATCTACATTTCAATATTGTATAAAATTTTTGTTTACAATTGAGTTTTTGGGGTTTTGATTGGTTCCCCCCCCCCCCCTTTTGGGTTTTACCTCAGAATTAGGCTGGGTTCACATGACCTCTTTTCAGATGTAATGGAGGCGTTTTACACCTCGAATTACGTCTGAAAAAACGGCTCCAATATGTCGGCAAACATCTGCCCATTGCTTTCAATGGGTCTTACTATGTACTGTGCAGACGAGCTGTCATTTTACGTAACGCTGTCAAAAGATGGCACGTAAAATTACAGCCTCGTCAAAAGAAGTGCAGGACACTTCTTGGGACGTAATTGGAGCCGTTTTTCATTTCATTTTCACAGCTCCAAATTACGTCCGTAAAAGACGCCACGCAAAACGCGAGTACATGCAATTACGTCTGAAATTCAGGAGCTGTTTTCTCCTGAAAACAGCTCCGTAATTTCTGATGTAATTGCAGTTATCGTGTGCACATACCCTTATGATAAAATTGTATTCAATCGAAGGACCGTGTATTTTTGTCATTGAGTGGATTATCAGGGGTGGGTGACACACATATAGGTGCCACCAATGCTTCTGGTCAAGGGAGAGGAAAATGGCGGCCAGGACTCAGCACTTCATCTTTATGCTTATTGCTTTTTATGGTGCTATTTTGGAGGGCAATGGGGGATGGGAGCACTAACGGGAGACTTATTCCCCTATGATTATCAAGAATACTTCAATAATAAAAAATCTATAGCACTTTTGCATTCGATGTGGACATCTTTAGGTCAACCCCACTTACAGTGGCCATAAACTGGTCATTAATTTGACTGATACAGACAAGTTGTTATAGACCGGCCTATAATTTTGCTAGTTTTGTTGGTTGAGATCATCTGAACCAGCATTACTCATAATGGGTTCCGCCAAGGTATCTGAAGAGGATATGGTTTCTTGCACCATCTTGGTGATTTTGGCGAGGCAGCAATATCTCAAAAAGGACACATCCCATCTAAATTTGAATTTATTGATCCTTTAGCCCTGGTTCACAATTTTCTTGAGGAGCTAGAGTTCAGCCAACATTTAGGGCGCGGGTGTGTCGGGCCCCTGTAAAGATCCAAGGCTGCCACCCGATCCAGCCCACAAGGAGCTCTGGTATCATTCTAAACTACAGTGAATACACTTGATAGTTACTATCACTGACGCAAGTGGCACTGTAGATACCCAGGAGCGGTTCAGTTCCCATTTCACCAACCATTATCTACCCTTCAACCGGGGCACACGTAAGGGGGATGTTTCCTAATACCCAGAAACTCTCCTTCATGAGCGGGAGCCATTAGTCAATATAGTTAAGCTCCTTACATTTGAAATTATGCAGCCAGTACTGAGTCATGTGGAAGCTATATAAATCCATATACAGTGTGCTGCCTCTAGTGGTGACTACAGGCAGAAGGAATTTTTTAATTTAACTCTATGGGAACATGGAGCTCCAACCCTTATAAAGATATATTATTAAATCAGTCAGCAAGAATAATGGACCTATTTAGATTAAATAAAATTAAAGGATGTGTACACTTTAGTTCTTTACTGGTTTAGACCACCATAGATAATACCATTAAAAGGGTTGTCTGAAGAAACAAAAACATGACTATTTCTCTTTCAACATAAAAGTAAAGCACTTACGAAAAAGTAAAGGTGATCTGATCTGATCGACCGAACTGGGGAGCGGTCACGTGACCACTCCTCCATTCGGGCGTTCAGGGCATCTTTGCAATGGAAACTAATTAGTAAGTGCTTTACATTTATATTAAATGAGTAATGATCATGAGTTTGTTTCTCTGGACACCTTTAACTCTTTCACAATCCTGAACCACTAGGAATATTATATATTAACCACTGTTGCGAAAGTCATGGCTCAAAATATATTAGACTAAAATTTAGGTGAGTGTTTCAACCGACACTCATTACAGGAGATTTAACCAGATTCTAATCATTGATTATATCGATATATCAGAAAGGAGTAAGACACACTGACATTGCTTGTATGCTCAAAAATACTCCTCTGAGGTTTATTGCCAAAATCAATTACAATATCATTCAAAAGGGGTGTAGGCTTGAGGTTAACCAATCAGAGGCATTGTGACAATAACTCTTATTCAGCCAATAGCATACAATGAGACTATTTCATATTGAGCCAATCACTGACATACAATACATTTCTAATGCATTATTATAATTCTTCATTAGATGCTGACCTCAGGTTTGCAGCTGGACTATTTCTCTTGTTAAGAATACAATAGTTTGTTCTTCTAAGATGGAGGAGTTTTATTCACATACATAAGGAATATTAGGATAAAGAGAAATAATTGCAAATGTGATAAATTTATGTCTGAGTGTTCAGCCAGACTGCTAATTGGATGGTTACAGAAGAAACATTCAAAGATTACATATATTTCTGAAATTCTGCTTGATAATTCACTATGTAATTTAATACAGAGAATATAAAATAAATTAACCATCCATCACACCAATGACCCACCAAAAACTACCAGGAATATAATTTATTAACCTTTATCCCACCCTGGACCACCAGAGATATTAGGTATTAACCCTTATCCAACCTAGCCCCTCTAGAGCCCTAGGGACATTACTCCATTTAATCCCCCTGCGTCCGCCCCTTGCTGTAACACCTGTCAAAATTTCTGAATAAATCTGATTTCATAAAGGATATACATGATAACCCTGACAGTGTTCAATCATACAGGGACTACACAGTTCTTATCACACAGTCCTCAAAGACATCTTGCCCCTTTTGGCCTTGCCATGCAGAACACAGCTCATATAGATGATTGCTAGTCCTTGGTGGCCTGGTTATAATAAATAGTGCAGTTCCCCTTTAATGTCAGAGCTCTCTCGCCTTTTTTTTTTATAGTTTCCCATCTCAGGGGAGGAAAACTTATAAACACAAGATTTAAGGAAATGATTGAAAAACAAGGAAACGTGTGATTTCTTTGACCCCTGTGAGTTCATGAAGAACATGTGCATTATGTGACCACATCATTAGTTTTACGTTTACTCCTGTTTTTTTTTTTGTTTTGTTTTTTTTGTTCCTGCACATGTGAATCACCTACAGATCACAGTCTGGATCAGCGAGAGGCGTGTGGAAGACGTGTGTCAACTCAAAGCGGGCCGCACCCTCAGACGTCACTGATAAAACAACAAGAAAAACAACTCAAATCGCTATTAGGTCCCCATTCTGCTGTTAGTTCGGGTCATCGGAGCCGCAGTCGGGCTGGGATTTGCGGCCACAATAATGCGATGTAAAACTTGCCTTAGGCTGGATTCACACGAGCGTTTTCGGTCCGTGATATACGAACCGTATGTCGCCAGTATTTCCCGGACCGAACACAGTGCAGAGTGCCGGGCTCCTAGTATCATATTTATCTATGACGCTAGGAATCCCTGCCTCGCTGCGGAAAACTATCCCGTACCGAAAACATGACTAGGGTCAATGCACATATTTCTGCTTCAAAATGTAAATACAGCATCTAACAAGGCATCAAAAAACACACCGTTAGGGGGATTCACACGAACGTGTATTGGGTCCGTGCGGGCCGCGTGGTTTTCACGCGCCACGCACAGACCAATACAAGTCTATGGGGCAGTACAGACAGTCCGTGCTTTTTGCGCAGCGTTTGTCCGCTGCGCAAAAAGCGCGACATGCTCAAAATCTCCGCGTATTTCGCGCATCACGCACCCATTGAAGTCAATGGGTGCGTGAAAACCACGCAGGTCGCACGGAAGCACTTCCGTGCGAACCGACTGTTTCGCGCACCAGCTGTCAAAAGGATGAATGTAAACAGAAAAGCACCACGTGCTTTTTTGTTTCCAAACATCCAAACGGAGTGTCTTTGAGATGAGCGAACCCGGACAACCGAACCGAACTTCACCGGGTTCGGCCGAACTCGTTTTGGCCGAACCCGGCAAAAAAAATTTCCGGTACGCGACGTCAGGAGATAGTCACGGTCCAGGGTGCTGAAAGAGTTACTGCCGATCAGTTAACTCTTTCAGCACCCTAGACAGTGACTGACGTCGACTAGACTCATCTCTATGATGGCGGCTGCGCGAAAATCACGCAGCCGCGCATCATACACGGGTGACACACGCAGCTGTCAAGTGGTTTTTGCGCACGCAAAACGCCGCGTTTTTTGCGCGCGCAAAAACGCAACGTTCGTCTGAATCAGCCCTTAAGTGCAGTTTTAGCTGCGGAATTACGTGCGTACACCTGAGGTTTTGGTGCAGATTTTCCGCATCAAATTACGTAACGTGTGCATTTAGCCCTACAGTACGGGACAGTTGTCCGGCAGCGAGGCAGTGACACAGCGTCCTAGATAACTACGATGCTAGGACCCCGGCTCCCTGCAGTGTGTTCGGTCTGGGAAATACTGCCAACATACCGCGGACTAAACACGCTCGTGTGACTCCGGCCCTAGGCTAAGGCTACACTGAGACTTTTTGTAGCGCTACTGATAGATTTTTAATTATCGGTGACAGCTGCAGTCCACAGGATTGCATGCAACTCAATGTATTCCTTTGGACTGCAGTGTAGCGGTAGTCTTAGGTCTTATTCAGACGAACGAGTCGCGCCCGTGCAGGATGTGTTTTCATGGATCCCTTGTAGACTTGAGTCTATTGAGGGATCCGTGAAACTGACAAAAATAGGACATCACCTATTTTTCACGGGGCCTTCACACGGTACGTTAAAACAACAGCCCCATAGAAATATATGCAGCCATGTGGCGGCCGTTAAAAGAACGGCCGTCACACGGACTACAAAATTTAATTTGAGCTATACCATGATAGTCTTAAAGGGACCCTGTCTTATCTCCATCGGCTGTGCATTTGAATGCAGTATATTGCTCCCTGTTATCAGCCAGTTCAGGCTGGGGAGAGGCTGACTATTTTGAACTTTAATGGCATTAGTGACAAGAGATCCTGGTACCCTGTGTGTGATCATTACTTTATCTCGTATATTTCCAGTCCTGGGAACCTTCAGGAACATTTATATGTGTGACTTATATTAGCAGCTTGTCCGGATATGCTGCACTTCTAGGGTATGTTCACACGTGTTAACAAATGACATCTGAAATTAGGCAAAAACAGCTCCTGAATTTCAGACGCTTTTGCATGTACTCGCGTTTTTCGCAGCGTCCATTACGGACGTAATTGGAGCTGTTTTTCAATGAAGTCAATGAAAAACGGCTCCAAAAATGTCCAAAGAAGTGACATGCACTTCTTTGGCGCGGCCGTCTTTTTACTCGCCATCTTTTGACGGCGAATCCTAAAATTACAACTCGCCTGCACAGAACATCGTAAGACCCATTGCAAGCAATAGGCAGATGTTTGCAAGCCGTCTTTTCTGGCGTAATTCGAGACGTAAAATGCCCGAATTATGTCTTAAAATAGGTCGTGTGAACATACCCTAATAAGCTGATGACTTCGAGCTTCTTTAAATATCTCCAAATTATTTTTATGCACTGTTACTAGCGTCATTATGGGGGCACTGTGGCTGGCTTTGTCATAGGGCACAGGCTAGAAAATCGAAGGGGACACTGCAACTGGCAGTGCGCTATAGGGGCACTGTGAATGGCTGTGTTATGGGGGCACTTTGACTGGCTGTATTTTGTGAGTACTATGAATGGCTTTGTTATAGGGCACAGGCTAGCACATATAAAGGTACCCTGCAGCTGGCTGTCTTATGGGGGCACTGTGCTTGGCTATGTTATGAGGGCACTATGGATAGTAGTGTTAGGCTGGGTTCACACACACTATTTATGGACGTAATTCGGGCGTTTTAGCCCCGAATTACGTCCGAAAATGCGGCTCAAAAGCGTCGGCAAACATCTGCCCATTCATTTGAATGGGTCTTACGATGTTCTGTGTCGACGGACATTTTTTTTACGCGCCGCTGTCGAAAGGTGGCGCGTAAAAAAGACGCCCGCGTCAAAGAAGGGCCTGTCACTTCTTCAGACGTAAATGGAGCCGTTTTCTCTTGACTCCATGGAAAAACAGCTCCAATTACGTCCGTAATGGACGCAGCGAAAGACGCCTGCACATGCCATTACGTCTGAAATTCCGGAGCTGTTTTCTCCTGAAAACAGCACCGTAATTTCAGCCGTAACGGAGGCTGCCGTGTAAACATACCCTTATAAGGGCACTATGGATAGCTGTGTTATAAGGGCACTATGGATGGCTGTGTTATAAGGGCACTATGGATGGCTGTGTTATAAGGGCACTATGGATGGCTGTGTTATAAGGGCACTATGGATAGCTGTGTTATAAGGGCACTATGGATGGCTGTGTTATGTGGACCGTGTCTGATACATTTATGTGGGCACCTTGGATGGCTATGTAATAAGGCACTGTGATTGGATGTTTTATGGGATCAGTGTGAATGGCAGTGTTTTGAGGGACCTGTAGATGGCTGTGGACTGGGGACACTGCAACTGGCTGTATTATGGGGTCAGCGTGGATGACAGTGTTATAAGGGGCCTGTAGATGTTGGTGTTATGTGGTCACTGAATGACTACGTTATGGGAAAACTGTGAATATCTGTGTTATGGGGCACAGACTGACACCTCTATGAGGCACTATGGCCACGTTTTTGGGAGCACGGTGACTGGCTGTCTTGTGGGCTCACTATGGCTGCCTACATTATGGAGCATCGTCTGGCCCATCTATGGGGGCACTGCGGATGGCTACTCTACGAGACACTGACTGGCATCTTTGAGGCACTCACTGGCTGTGTTATGGGTCGGAAGCTAAAACTGTTTGGTGGCACTGGAGCTGGCACTGTCATGAAGGCACAGTGGTACCTGCAGCAGGATAATATGAAAAAATGTCTTTTCATGTGTTGTATATGCCCCTAAAACGTCCTGTGTGAACGTGGCCTTAACCCAAAAAGTCAATGCTCTACTGAAAATGTTTTGTTTCATATATTGTATTATTTCTATAGATGTGAGTAGAAGAAATCATTCCATCATAGACGCTCCCGCTCTCACGAAAGCAGCGATCAGTTTTGTCTTTTATGGAAGTGAAGAATATGTTTCGTAATTATTTTTGTGGCTCTGTATCCCGTCCCTCCGATGGCTCCTGTATGCTGTGAGTTTTTTTTTTTTTCTTTTTTAAATGCAATTTGAAAGCATCTCCTGGCAGGAACATGTGGGCTAGAGATGGGCAAGTTACACAACTTAGAGGTACTGCCAAATCACAGCCACGCCAAGGAGCTTACTTGGCTTTTGGAGCCAAGAAGTAGATGAGCCAGATCAAACACTCAGTGATTACACATCAGTTGAGGAAAATACTGCATTGCAGCAGCACCCACTGCAGAGTCTATGGGGTACGTCTTATACCCTCGCTGATTTTTAGAGGGACGTAGCAATACAACATTCTCTCTCTTCCATATCATACAGACTTTGAGGTTATGGATCGCATTATCTGGCTGTTACTTTATCTAAAATCATTCATTCATCAATAGACATGGCCATTCTATCATTTCTGTTATTATAAGTAACAACTTGGCCACTAGGAGGCAGTGCACTGACGTCTTAAATAATGTCTAAGATTTCACAGCTTCTAAATTCAAAATATTATTTGTCAAATTTGTTTTCCAGAATTGAACGTATTGCTGATAGAATTGGTAATGAAAATGTATTTTATATATAATCAGGCGTCCTTACTGATCGGAGAAGAGGATGTGATTAGTATAAGCCCTGTCTACAATGACTGATACATTGAACACTTTCTTAACCCCTTAAAGGGAATGTGTTGCCAGAAAAACATGTTTTTTTTTTAAAAATTAAACATTTAGTGTGTGGGTGATTAAACATTGTTCAAATTTTTTTTATTTTTTTGCACGAGTCCATGTAATATTATAAATTATTTCTAATTTATAATACTACCCATTTTTGGTCACTAGATGGAGCTGTTCCCAAAATTGCAGCATTGCAACATTGGGTTAAACGCCCTCGCTCTAGTGAGCTCTCAGCATCCCCCCCTCCTTTATCCTGGCTAGTGCCGGGATAAACGAGGGGTTTGAACGATGTAACCTCCTACACTGTGTGTCGCCATTTTTTGAGCTAACCCACAGTGTAGTAGGTTTACATACAGTAGTAAACACACACAAACACGAACATACATTGAAATCTCTTACCTGCTCCTGCCGCCGCGGCTCCCTCCGGCCCGTCCGCTCCGTTTGCTGCCGCTGGTGCAAGTGCACAAATCCGGAAGCCGCGACCGGAAGTAGTAATATTACTGTCCGGCCGCGACTTCCGGTCCACAGGAAAATGGCGCCGGACGGCGCCAATTTCGAATAGGACTGTGTGGGTGCGGCGCATGCGCAGTTCCCACACAGACGCCGTACACTGCAGTCAATGGGACGGGAGCCGTTCGCAGTCCCTATGGGACTGTGGCTGCCGTATTCCATGTCTGTATGTGTCGTTAAACGACACACACAGAAATGGAACAAAAAATGGCAGCCCCCATAGGGAAGAAAAAGTGTAAAAATAAGAAAAAGTAAAACACAAACACACAAATGAATATAAACGTTTTTAATAAAGCACTAACATCTTTAACATATAAAAAAATAATTTGTGATGACACTGTTCCTTTAAGGACGCAGCCACTTTTGGACCAAATGACAGACCCTCATTTTTTAAATCTGATGTGTGTTACTATATGTGGTAATAACTTGAGAATGTTTTTACCTATCTAAGCGATTATGAGATTGTTTTCTTGTGACATATTGGACTTTATGTTACTGACAAAATTTGATCGATATACTCAATATTTTTTTGTGAAAAACACCAAAATTTGGAGAAAATTTGCAAAAAATTAGCATTTTCTAAATCCAAATGTATCTGCTTGTAAAACAGATAGTTATACCACACAAAATAGTTACTAGTTAACATTTCCCATACGTCTACTTTGTTTGCTTCGTTTTTTGAACATCCTTTTATTTTTGTAGGACGTTACAAGGCTTAGATCTTTAGCAGCAATTTCTCATATTTTCAAGAAAATTTCAAAAGCCCATTTTTTTAGGGAACAGTTCAGTTGTGAAGTGGCTTTGAGGGCTTTATATATTAGGAACCCCCACAAATCACCCCGCTTTAAAAATTTCACACCTCAAAGTATTTAAAACAGCATTTAGAAAGTTTCTTAACCCTTTAGGCGTTTCACAGGAATTAAAGCAAAGTGGAAAGAAAATGTGCAAATTTCATTTGTTTTTTTGCAGAAGTTCCATTTTAATAAATTTTTCCTGTAATACTGAAGGTTTTTACCAGAGAAACACAACTGAATATTTATTGCCCTGATTTTGCAGGTTTTAGAAATATCCCACATGTGACTCTAGTGTGCTACTGGACTGAAACACCGGCCCCAGAAGCAAAGGAGTACCTAGTGGATTTTAGGGCCTTCCTTTTCTTAGATTATATTTCAGGCACCATGTCAGGTTAGAAGAGGTCTTGTGGTGCAAAAATAAAGGAAACCCCACAAAAGTGACTCCATTTTGGAAACTACACCCCTTGAGGAATTCATCTAGGGGTGTAGTGAGCATTTTGACCCCACAGGTGTTTCATAGATTTCATTAGAATTGGGCAGTGAAAATGAAAAATGACATTATTTTCCAATAAGATGTAGCTTTACCTCAAAATTTTTAACTTTTTCAACAAATAAATGAGGAAAAGCACCCCAACATTTGTAAAGCAACTTCTCCAGAGTACGGAAATACCAAACATGTGGTTATAAACTGCTGTTTGGGCAAGCGGCAGGACTCGGAAGGGAAGGCACGCCATTTAGCTTTTGGAGTGCAGATTTTGCTGGATTAATTTCTCTGCACCATGTCGCATTTGTAAAGCTCCTAAATGTACCAGTACAGTGGAAACCCCCCAAAAGTGTCTCCATTTTGGAAACTACACCCCTCAAGGAATTTTTCAAGTGGTTTAGTGAGCATTTTGACCCCACAGGTGTTTCATACACTGGGCAGTAAAAAAAGAAAATTGTGATTTTTTTTCAAAGAAAATGTTGCTTTAGCCCCAAATTCATCATTTTCACTAGGGGTTAAAGGAGAAAAAGCACCTACAGTTTGTTACGCAATTTCTCCTGAATACGGCAATACCCCATTTGTGGAGATAAACTGCTGTTTGAGCACATGGCGGGGCTCAGAAGGTAAAGAGCACCATGCAACATCTGAGGCCTAGTACGATGGCATTTACTGCCCTGTGTCATGAAAACAGAGGCTCTGGGTGACAAAACATTAGAAACCTAGAAAAGTGACCCCATTTAGGAAACTAAACCCCTCAAAGAATTCATCTAGCGGTATAGTGATAAGATTTAGATTGTAATGTAACACCTTTCAAGGTATTCATCTAGGGGTATAGTGAGAATTTTTTAATTGACAACCCTCTAGGTATTCATCTAGGGGTATAATAGGAAATACTTTAATTTTAGTAACTAAGGAGGACAACCTGGAAAACGCGCAATGGAGGGACAGGGAATGGCAGGTCCCACTATCAACCTACCCACCATTCCATAAAATCCAGCCCAAAAAATAAATCAAAGGCCTCAGCAAAAAAAGATTTGCTGAGACAACCAATCTCATCTGGATTTATTCCTCTCACCCAGATTTGCAACCTGGATGAGACAGACACTCCCTCGGGTCCTTGGTATAGTGAGAATTTTTTGTTTTGTGTTAGGTGTTTTTTTACAAATTTTAAATGATCAAATTTTAAATGGGGCTGGTCAGTAAAAAAAATAAAATAATTGGTCATGGCCAATATGGGAGACAGAAAAGGTGAATGAAGAATAAATAAGTTAAAAATCCAAACTAGGTATGGTATATTTTGAAACATTGTTTCATGCACAGGCCGGGATTTGTGGGCCACGTCTCACAATGGTATGTGGTGTCCTTACGAATGCCTCGCTTGGCGCACACACAACATTTTTTGGGGGGCTTCTGTTTTTTTTCAGTGGGTGGGATTTCTGTGGGGAAATGCTGGCCGGGAATTATCCTGCTGACGGAAGAGCCGGATGAACTGCCCTCTCCTTCCTAGTCACCAAATATCAGGGACTTGATGACCTTTTCCTGAAATTGCAGGAACGTATCCCCACTGCCGGCATATCTGCATAGGACAAAGGCGTTGTATAAAGCCATCTGTGTAAGATGCACAGACAGCTTCTTATACCATACCGTGGTCTTGCGCATGGCGCTGTATGGTTTTATTACCTGGTCAGACAGGTCAACGCAACCCATATATTTGTTGTACTCCTGTACGCAGAATGGTTTGGGACTTGGGTGGTGGATCCGCGTACAGGGACAAGGCTGCCTCTGCTGTCGTGAATGCCGGTCAGTATAAGGACGTCCCTTTTATCCTTATACTTCAGGAGCAGCAGATCGTTGCTGCAGACAGCTCTGCTCTCTCCTAATTTTAGTGTCTGTTCCTAGTCATTACTGTGCGGTAATGGGGGGTATTATATAAAATATCAGGGGACCAATAGTCTAATACTGGGCTTTTTTATGAGACCAAAACTTAAAAATAAGCCCCAAAACTTCCGCAATTCCACTGCGTTTCTGAGGGTCCAATTTTGGCTTCCCCCATAAAAGGAGTCAGGGTTCTGGGAGATAAATTGTTCCACATAGATGTTGGTCTGCTGGACCATTATATCTAAAAGGGCATCTGAAAAAAAACCTTTAAAATAATCAATGGGGCTGAAACCCGTAGTGTGAATTTGAATGCCTGAGGGGGCTGTAAATTCAGGCACCTGGGGGGTATAATTGTCCGCAGCTTCCCAGGTCAGCTCCGGCAGAGCAGGACCTACGGCATTTTTAAAAAAAAACTTATTTTAACAATAAATAAACTGTGCTACTCTCAACTGCAGAATGAGAACAGACCAGCTACCAGCATCCCTGCTGTATTCAATGAGTAAGCGTACCCTACCTACCAGGGAGAAAACTAAATGAGACGTGGCATTGCTACCTAACAGGGAACTAGGGACACAGCAGGGGGCAATCTAGGGACACAGCAGGGTGATGGCGACCAGGTACTGCGACAGGTGATAGCTGGGCACAGATCACAGCATGGGAGAAGGACACTGTGAGTGACTGAAATTATATCATTACATATTTGATAACCAGTGGGCACCAAAGGGTGTAATCACTGGTCAGTGGGCACAAAAGGGGCAGATCGCAGTTTTTTTTTGTTTTTTTTTACACTGTTGAACTGTATTCTGACTGGCATCCGACTCTGACAAGCTCTCTGACAGGAATGAGCTTGTCGGAGCCGGAGATGCCGGCAAAACAAGCCTCCTGCGCTGTGATTAGCCAGTCAGTACTGACTGGCGAATTACAGCGCTTGCCGACACAGGACCACTCTGATTGGTCCTGTGCCGCGAGTCCTGCTCGGCAACTGTCTATGACAGTTGGGATCAGGACGCTGTCACCATGTCTGTTGACGTGGTGACAGTTTAAAGCTTGGGCGTAACTGTATGCCCGAGTGCGGGAAATCACTTTGATTCCGGACGTACAGTCACGCCCAATCGCGGGAAGTGGTTAAAGAGATTTAATACTCAATTTTAATGTTTTATTGCCATCAATCAGTACATTATATATTGTTTATAACAATTTTGGTGTGATAGATAGATAGATAGATAGATAGATAGATAGATAGATAGATAGATAGATAGATAGATAGATAGATAGATAGATAGATAGATAGATAGATAGATAGATAGATAGATAGATAGATAGATAGATAAAATTCAAACGCAATGTCAGCCGCACAGCCTTGTGGATCATGGATGGGTGCCGACCCGCCCAGGTCAGGGCTAACAGACCTGCCGCAGTAGAATCCAAAAATCAGGCAGCACTCCAAGGTATAAGCAAAGTAGAAAAAGGTGCTTTATTGGTCCATACAAACACAGTATGGACCAATAAAGCACCTTTTTCTACTTTGCTTATACCTTGGAGTGCTGCCTGATTTTTGGATGAGAGAGAGAGAGAGAGAGAGAGGGAGCTGTGTCACTTGTACGAGTGCCGCAGACTCTTCATTGTTTACATGGTTCTCCTCCTCTTTCGTACTTGCACGTGTAACTCCTGCAGAGTTATCAGGTTTGCCGTTCCCCGGCAGCATTTAGTTTTGTAATACAGCTGTCTCTAGACAGTATCACGGAGCTTCAACCGAAGACCACTCAGCGTGGTCTCCGATCATGTGATCATTGTGACAACCTGTCACAACGATCACATTGCTCCTAACAGCAGCGCTTACGTGCCGACTGTGAGGCGCTCTGTGGTACAGCTGTCTAGGGACAGGTTGATATCACGGAGCTTCACCCGGAGACCACTCAATGAGACCTCACAGTCTGTCACCGCGATCACCACTTGCTTCTTCTCCCTTTCTTTCAGGCGGCCAGAGGGGGAGAAGAATAGTGTAATGTAAAAAAAAACACAGACACACAATAAAGATTTTTGCAAAAAATTTATTTGTCTGTCTGTCTGTCTATCTTCTGCATGGCGACTTTGGCCACACACGACGCAGGTTGCCCGGCCAGAGATCGCTATGTCCCGTAGCCTACATTGCATGTAATAAAAGTCAATGTGGTTGTATCGTGACCTAGAGGGGCCGGCAATGCGACTGCTGCTCTCTTAAGCCAGCCCCCACCTTAGTCCCCGCCGCATGCACAGCCTATCAGAGGCAAGGAATGGGTGGTGAATGGGCTGCAGTCAGGTAAGAAAAGCATGATATGTAGTTTAGTGGCACTAAATTATTATTTTCTTTTATGAAATGATGTAGTACTATAAGGGAAATTATATACGTGTTGGGGGAGGTTTTTTTCTTTTTGGGCCATCGGACAAGCACTTTACAAGTTGAGGGACATTTTCAAGAGTGTTGTAACTGACTATAGGGCTGTGGGCCCCCTGTAGCCATGAGCACTTGGGCACTGCATTAATCACTGGTACAAATTCATGCTAAGAGTGTTCAAAAATGTAAATTTTTAACAGTTGTACATTTTTCCTCCATGAGGGGGCAGTATAAAAAACAAAATTAAAACATGACATCAATAAGGTCCTCTCCACATCACGTTATGAACTACGGGAAAGCTCCCGTCGTACACGATAAACGTGTCAATAGGGCTCTACCTTTTTTTTTAATGATGAAAAACATATACCGGTCGGTATACTTTTTTTTAACATGGGAGGCTATGGGTAATGGCATATGACATACGTCACAGGTATATGTTAAACTTATACGTCGGGAAGCTCCAGTCACGTAACTGTCCATATATAGAAAGTTACATCACTGGAGCTTCCTGTACAGCCGCACTGCCCAGGGAAACCCCGGCCCTGGGGAAGCTCCTGATGTCAATGTCCATATATGGACAGTGACATCAGGTGCTTCCCCTATGGCTGGAGTCCTCGGTCAGAGCGATTCTTGAAGCTTGCTCTGATGCTCTGCATGGGGACTCCGACCCCATATATTGACTATGACTTCAGAAGCTTTCCCAGGTCTGGAATCCCTGGGCAACATATGTCATAGACGTTGCAGCCTTCCGTCGGATATACCGACGTATACCTCCGGCGGAAGGCCAAAACGCGATGTGAATAGGGCCTAAACCACAGTGTCACATACTGGAAATAATGTTGTTGTTTTTTTAAAATCAAAGACATAGAAAAATAAAAAAACATTTCCATTCAGTGGACTATTAGTCAGGTATGGAATTGAGACATAGACATTCTTTGGCCATGACTTACTCAGTGCAGTGACCTGAAGGAAGATACAGGACATCACCTGAGTTCACCTGCAGTACAAATAAAGATTATTTTGCAAGACTGAGTGACCTTGTACTGACTACACAGAGAACAAATAGTCCAAACACATAAGAAAGTCACATGAAATTGACCTCGACGATTCCACAGTTCTGACTTGTAAGAGATTATACAGGGAAATACTATAGGATCTATCTATATAGTATGTTTCGCATCATGGGACGTGTATAGAAACATATATAGGGAACCTCCTAGCTCTATACTGATATTTTTGGAATATATTTAATCTGTGAGTAGAAGTTGCTGATTCTAAGATTTAGGTCAACTCTCCCGGGAGGTCTGGGAAGCTCCTGGAAGAAGGGGAGACCTCCCGGACTCGCAGAAGAGCAGGAAAATCTGACTAGGTATTCTCTCCTCGTTCCTGCAGTCCTCTTCAGTCCCGGGGCACTGTCAAAGACAACGTCCAGAAGTTGGCATCAGAACGTTGTCTGTGGTAGGAGCAAAGAGGACTACAGGAACGAGGAGAGGTGAGTATCTGCAAAGTCTGGTCTGGAGTTTGTATTAGTTTAGGGGATCTGTATTTATTTAGGTGGTCTGTTTTTGTTTAGAGGGTCTGATCTGGGGTCTATATTTGTTTAGAGGGTCTGATCTGGGGTCTATATTTGTTTAGAGGGTCTGATCTGGGGGTCTATATTTGTTTAGAGAGTCTGATCTGGGGGTCTATATTTGTTTAGGGGGTCTGATCTGGGGTCTATATTTGTTTAGAGGGTCTGATCTGGGGTCTATATTTGTTTAGAGGGTCTGATCTGGGGTCTATATTTGTTTAGGGGGTCTGGTCTGGGTCTCTATTTGTTTAGGGATCTAGTGTCTGTGCTCATTTTGGGTGTGAGGATGCACTACTTGTGATTCAAATGCCCACCGTTAGGGGCGTGTCCTAGATAAATGGGCGGGGAATGTGTTAAACTAATTTTGTATGAGATTTAATAGATCGCTTCTCAGAATTCCCTTCATCACTTCTCAAAAAAAGTATGATCTAGGTGCAGCTTAACATTTTAGAGGAACCCCTCAACCATCGCTGAAAAAGGGGTCAAACTTTTTCAGTATGGGATGTCGTTTTTGTGGACCCTGAATCTGCCGATCTTCTAGAGGATCAGGGGCAGATGTAGTGGCCTGCAGAGTACATTTTTTCCATGTTTTTTTTTTTTCAGATGCCCTAGTGTCCCCATAGTAGGGATAGCAGCCACAAATAATTTCGTAGTGCATTTGCTCCACAGCCATGTCTTCTTCATACATGACGCTGCTCCGCCGCTCTGCCCTGCTCCGAATATGGGAGTGTATGAGACCCTCACCAGCTCATAGCACTGATCACGATTTAAGAATCCCTAATCATCAATGAGCCTAGAAAAGAGTGGTGACACTCACAGAGGGACACAACGTTTTCTGGTTTCTGTATGGAAATGATCAAGAGAAAAGCCAACATCAAGATCTACTGGTCCCCGTGCTGACATGGGGAGATATTGGGCTAAACTGCAGTCACAAATTCATTTTTAGACTTTGAGAGGAGAGAGGCTTTCACTGAGCAAATATGCAATATCTATGCCCACAGTATGCCCACCAATAACATATGATGCAAAATATCTAAGTAGGAATTTTATGTGATTTTTAATGTATTCATTCTCAAACGTTTGCAAAAACTTTGTAGAGCGCATCTACACAGCATGATATTAAATGTATATCCAGTGAATGAGCCTACAGTGAAGACCATGGCTGTGATCTAATTACTCACACTGTACCTACAGTAATTCACCACCAGAGGGCAGCATACGGTGTGAAAACATAATCTGTACTAAAATAATTTTTTTTTTCCTGATTTTCCCCCCAAAAATAATTTTTAGATATATTGCTTTTTTGGGTCTCTGGTCTGCTCATAGCAAGAATCTAATAAGGATGGGATCCTACTATGAAATACTGTCATATTAGCTTTTTCGAGGTTACTCCAGAACTAATAATACTTTCTACAGCACCACCTATGAATTACTACCCTTAATGCCTTTGGGCTAGGGGGCTACATCATGGCACCATCAAATTGCATGAGCGAAGCGCTACTGTTTTTGGGAGTGATTTATCATGACTTTATAAAGACCTGTCACACCCACGTGGCATGCAAGTCGCAGTCGCATGCAATTTATATTGCTGTCTATGGAAAGCGTGTGATCTGTGATGTGGAACCCAAAATCCAGCAAGTTGGAATTTTTTCCATCTCGGAATTGTATCTGACAAGCTTTGTTTTTTTTGTTTTTTTTAAAAAAACACATCAAAATCTGCAGCATAAAATCTGTATCTGTAAGGGTCAGTTCACACGTTGCGTAAATACCGTGGATTTTGCGTAACGGATTTAGTTGCGGAAAATAGACAACATAATACAGTAGCAGCAGAGTGGATGAGATTTGAACAAATCTCCTCCTCACGCTGCGTAAATGATCAGCGCCAAAAACACTCAGAAATTGACCTGCGGTGCATATTTTTTAATCCGCAGTCAATTGTATTTGCGTAAACGCTGCTTATTTTTTGTGGGTGTTCCCCATTAAACTCAATGGGAGGTAAAACCCACAATAAATAGCAGATGTTGCATTTTTTGTGTGGCAGAATCGCAGTGATTCTGCCGCAAAAAACGCAGCTCAGAAAAAAATTATTTACTTTTACTTACCCAGAAGTCTGTGTTTCTTCGTCCAGGCGGCCCTCCTTGTATGATGTTTTATCCCATGTGATCGCTGAAGATTGGGATTGGGATGAAACGTCATCTCAGGGCTGCAGAGTCAGAGGGACGCGTCGCCATGGTAAGGGTATGTTCACACGCACTATTTACGGACGTAATTCGGGCGTTTTTGCCCCGAATTACGTCCGAAAATAGCGCCTCAATAGCGCTGACAAACATCTGCCCATTGAAAGCAATGGGCAGACGTTTGTCTGTTCACACGAGGCGTAATTTACGCGCCGCTGTCAAATGACGGCGCGTAAATAGACGCCCGCGTCAAAGAAGTGACCTGTCACTTCTTTGGCCGTAATTGGAGCCGTTATCCATTGGCTCCAATGAATAGCAGCGCTAATTACGGCCGTAATGGACGCGGCGTTCAAGCGCCTGCACATGCCGGTACGGCTGAAATTACGGGGATGTTTTCAGGCTGAAACATCCCCGTAATTTCCGCCGTAACGAATGCCCTCGTGTGAACATACCCTTACTCATTGACTCCAATGAATAGCAGCGCTAATTACGGCCGTAATTGACGCGGCGTTCAAGCGCCTGCACATGCCAGTACGGCTGAAATTACGGGGATGTTTTCAGGCTGAAACATCCCCGTAATTTCAGCCGTAACGGCATGTGCAGGCGCTTGAACGCCGCGTCCATTACGGCCGTAATTAGCGCTGCTATTCATTGGAGTCAATGAATAACGGCTCCAATTACGGCCAAAGAAGTGACAGGTCACTTCTTTGGCGCGGCCGTCTATTTACGCGCCGTCATTTGACAGCGGCGCGTAAATATACGCCTCGTGTGAACAGACAAATGTCTGCCCATTGCTTTCAATGGGCAGATGTTTGTCAGCGCTATTGAGGCGCTATTTTCAGACGTAATTCGGGGCAAAAACGCCCGAATTACGTCCGTAAATAGGCCGTGTGAACATACCCTTAGTGTACATTTTTATCTGTGCAGTTTTCTGCAGCGGACATTCCTAGTAATGAATGAGTAGCATCAGTCAGTGTTCAGTTCACGATCTGGCCAGCAGATGGCAGTAAGTGATAAGATAACAGTCATGTCTATGGAGATATTCCAATCTTTGCAGATCATGGAAGATAATGGAGAAATGAGAAAACATAAATCAGGATGTTTAGCGCCATGACCGGTGAACCTGCTCACTAGTCTCATTCTAGCTGCTTATTTAAAGGCATTTTCCCATTGCAAACATTTATGGTTGGATCAGTGAGGACCACTAGACTTCCACAAGTCGTCCATTCCCAGCAGAGAACCTGTGGGGGTCACAATGTAGTAAATGGGGGATATCGGAACAGCCAGGCTTGCTGGGATGGGATTGATGGAGCGTCCCAGTCGTCATACCCCAATGATCAGACACATTTGGCGCCATCACAATGATATGCCATAGAGGTTTGTTGAGAAAATCCTCTAAAGAAGAACTCCGGTCTGATTATTCCTTTCTGTTGTATATTCAATGCTTATATACGTGCCTCAACCCAAATATCCTCCGATGCTTATCAATTATCCCTTCAAACCAGAATGCACTGATAGGATATGACCCTCCGCCACATAAGAAGATACCAGTATTAATGGCACATGGAAGGTGGGGGCCCTGTTAAAAATTTTGCATTGGGGCCAGGAGCTTCAAGTCTTCCTGGGGTTGTATTTAAACTCTGTACCATGCTGCCCCTAAGCGCCATGTTCTATTTACAGCACCGCAGCAATTATAGTAGAAGGTGAACTAAAGTCTGCTCCATCAGTGTCAAGTGTTATGACATTAAAAAAAAAAGTAAAACTTTTTTACATTTTTCTAAAACAAGAAGCTTCTACGATCTATACACGGCACATCATCAACATAACATACACCCCCGCCCCCCCCCCCTTATTCCACCATTTAGAAGAGCGTTATTAAAGAAGCCTGTCCTTGGCTGAGCGCATCAAGGCTTCTTCATTAACATATTTTAGGACTCCAACTGGGGTAATTTAAGTGCGAAAACCTATTCACATCACTTTGTTAAAGGAACAAAGCTGATACTGTTATGCCTAGTGCAGGGCTTGAGGGGCGGAGCATGACAATGGTGTTTTTTTTTTTTTTTTCAATCCCTGGGTCATGCTCCTCCCTTCAGTCCCTGCACTAGGCATAACAGAGAGTATTGATTTTGCATGGAGTGTTCCTTTAAGGAATTTTTCGTTTGGTGAGAGCTTCTAAGGTGGCAGGTGCTCTGAGTCCTTCATAAAAATATCAGTAAACCAAGTCAGAAATTAATGAATCATCTAATTAAAAATAAGCCGCTGTTTAAGGAAGATTGCTAACTTTCTTCTAGTGCCAGCCCTGCAGGATTTCTGGATGCGGTCTTATAGTTGTGTTCATCTCCGCTGAGAAGTAACAGTTGTTGCACTGGTAGTCATGGACAATTAAATCTTCCCCTCTTGTAGAAATAATTCTCACCAGCTGAAGACAACAGCCACAATCTGGTGCGGAGCTGTCTCTATTAGAGTCCCGCACATGCTACTTACTGTGACGTGGCTCTTAACCCCTTCTATGCCAAGGCGGCTGGCATGTCCATTGGCACAATGCAAACCCTTCTAGAATCCGTATACGCCTGGCAGAGCACGCTTTCCTTCCTGCTAATGCTCCAATTTTTTACCTATTGAAAAACAATATTCAAAATTGCCAAGGACCACCAATAACGGGGCGACTAATCAATATAGATGAAGCATTGTTCATCGGGTGGTGGAATAGTAATTAGGCAGTTGCAACTGGGCACCAAATTCATGGGGGGCGGGTGTCAGTGGGACGATGACATTGTTAGCTGTGAGTCCTGAGCTGCGATGGCGTATCTATCATGCATACTTACCAACATATGAATCTCATGAAACATTTTAAGCCCCACTCCATTCTGCGTGGGAACACCAGAAACCTCCCCTTTTAATACTAATTTGCATAAACCTTAGTGGCCCGGTTTGCTGGAATGTCCCAAAAATCTTGTTGACAAGTATGTATCATGTATATAGATCCTATACAGAATGACTTCACGGATGGTTAGTATAGCTGTTATCTAAGGACCCTGGAGTTTTTAATCAAGACCTCCATGAGTTAGGGATAGGGAGCAACGTAATAGGGATCGTATTCCCTTCCAGTACTGCAGATGAAGAGAAAGATTTTAATACACTGTATAGAAATCTCAGACATTTAAAGGGGTTCTTCTATTTGGACAATTCTCTTTCGTTAAAAGGGTCCCATGATAGTAAGTTGATCACAGATTGTCCTGCTTCTAGGATCTCCAGCGATCATCTGTGATCTGGGAGGGAAAACAGTCAGTAATTGTTCAATTTCTCCACAGCACAACGACAGGTGAAATTAAGCATTACACAGTTCCTATTGAAGTAAATAGGCTGTCTGTATAATGAACAGACAAGTCAGGTCCTCCAAAGAGCAAGAAACGCCTTTTGTAGCCACTCTCTGCTCTTGCTAGTAGATGAGGGACAGAATTGCAAGACACCCCCCACCCTACATCTTAATAGGGTATTTGAAAATGGGTTTCATAAATCAGACAACCCCCTTAAAGCATGACTGTATTTGCCTAAAACAGATGCGGTGGGAATGCAGACCATGAAAAGACTATTGGCAGCCATAAGCATTGATGTCATATTGATTAGATATATCAATGCCTAAATACTGGGGCTCCGACCACTGGTTCTCCCACTGTTGGTAGCCACCTTATTAAATGTACCCCAGCACAGAAGGATAGAGTGCAGATACAACCCATGAGTTTATTACCATTAGGCCGGATTCACACGAGCGTGTGTGTTTTGCGCGCGCAAAAAACGCGGCGTTTGCGGGCACAAAAGGTCCATAACAGCTCCGTGTGTCATCACCATATGAGGCGTGGCTGCGTGATTTTCGCGCAGCCGCCATCATTATGACACTCTGTTTTTATGTTTGTAAACAGAAAAGCACGAGGTGCTTTTGTTTTCATTCATAGTTTTGACTACTGTAGCGCGCATCGAGCGTGGAACACGGAAGTACGCCCGTGTGCCGTGCGCGGTTTTCATGCACCCATTGACTTCAATGGGTGCGTGATGCGTGAAAAACTGGCAAATATAGGACATGTCGTGAGTTTTACGCAGCGGACACACGCTGCGTGAAAATCACGGACAGTCTGAACGGCCCCATTGACTAACATAGGTCCGTGCGAGGCGCGTGAAAATCACGCGCGTATCACAGACGTATTATACGTTCGTCTGAATAAGCCCTAAATCGATTGAAATTAAAGCAGAACTATTGTTACAAACCCTCAAAAAAATGTCACAATCCCGCATTAGGCAGCTATAGTGTTTTCGATGTTGTGCAGCTAGAAATTTTGTATCTAAGCTGCATATTCCGGATGTTTCCTTTCCTCTTCACTGGTTTCACATGATCTCTCTCCCTCTCTATTGAGTGGGTGGGCTCTTTCTGATGTGATGTAATAGCCGTGCTGTGTGCTTTGACCCCACACATAATAGGAAGCTGCAGCAGCATCCCGCTCCTCCCGCCTGTCTAATATTTGTTTTACACTAGATGGACTTTTAGTAACTTAGAAGGTTTCTGAACATTTACAAATCTTCAAGAAAAAAAAAAGGGAAACTACAGGCTGTTGGGGGATACCACGGTCCCCCCAAAAGATAGATTACAATTTATTTTGCATATATAAAAATAAATATATAATGGTAGATAAGCTTTAAGCTAACAGTCATCTCAGATGTAACTGTAAGGCCTTATTCACACAAACGTGTATTACGTCCGTGCAACGCGTGTGATTTTCACGAGCGTCGCTCGGACCTATGTTAGTGAATGGGGCCGTTCAGACAGGCCGTCATTTTCACGCAACGTATGTCCGCTGTGTAAAACTCACGACATGTCCTATACTTGGCCGTTTTACGCGCATCACGCACCCATTGAAGTCAATGGGTGGTGAAAATCGCGCACGGCACACGGAAGCACTTCCGGGTGCCGCGCGTTATTCCCGCTACAGTAGTAAAATAAATGAAACAAGAAAAGCACCTCCTTCAATTCTTTTTCTAAGGGTATGTTCACACGACAGCGTCCGTAACGGCCGAAATTACGGGGCTGTTTCCAGCAGAAATCAGCCCCGTCATTTCAACCATAACGGCATGTGCAGGCGCTTGAAAACCGCATCTATTACGAACGTAACTGGAGCTGGTTTTCCATGGAGTCCATGGAAAATGGCTCCATTTACGTCTGAAGAAGTGACATGACACTTCTTTGGCACGGGCGTCTATTTACGCGCCGTCTTTTGACAGCGACACGTAAATATACGCCTCGTGTGAACAGACAAATGTCAGCCCATTGCTTTCAATGGGAAGATGTTTGCCAACGCTATCGAGGCGCATTTTTGGACGTAATTCGAGGCGTAAAACACCCGAATTACATCCGTAAATAGGCCGTGTGAACATACCCTAAACTTCAAAACCGCGTGTGATATGCATGACATATGCGTGAAAATCACGCAGCCA
Source organism: Rhinoderma darwinii (assembly GCF_050947455.1). NCBI lineage: Eukaryota > Metazoa > Chordata > Amphibia > Anura > Rhinodermatidae > Rhinoderma > Rhinoderma darwinii. The sequence continues at coordinate 390,161,434 of NC_134690.1, forward strand.
CGCAGCACATACTGATGATACACGCAACTGCAATGCGCAAAAAATGCAGTGTTTTTTTGTGCGCCAAAACGCACACGTTTGTGTGAATAAGGCCTAAGTGTAGCAGTCCCAACTATACACAAACAACTTGAGAGAACACAAGATCACATAAGAAGGTAGGGAATATAAGGACCTAAATACTGACTGCCAAATTTATCACAGTGGCTCACACCGTAAGAATTTGGTCTTGTCAGACACTTTTATCTAACTTTACACCACCTCTCGGTTGGTTTACTGTAGACCAAATTTTTGTGGCAAAATTTTGGTGCAATTTGATGCATTTTAGTCACGCCCAATTTCTCTAAGCCACATCCCTGGTTGTTCTAAGCCACACCCACTTATCTAATGTGGCACAAAAAGCGTATAACACACTAATAAAACCCAGTAGCTTATAAAAAGTTGACTATTTTTTGAAGCCCAATCCAGCAAATCTTCCATTAGCAAAGCCCATAGTTGGGTCTAGTGCTCTACTCGGAGTACTACATTTCTCCCTGTAACCAATGGACAGCACAGATGCTGTATGATTTCATTGGGAGGATTGTCATGCTTTGTTTTCCCTACAACTCTGCAAACTGGAGCACCCCTTTAAATGCCACACTATGTAGCTGTAAGTATACTATGTGCTTATTAAAATTCCTTATCCCAGTGAAGCTTACAATTTCTCTACCTTAGGTGCGGACAGAAGCCCAGAGTATTATTTCAGAGGACAACAATGGATCCAACTGGAGCTCTCTGAGGAAGCACGTGCACAACGGATGACACGTGAACTCCATGCAGGTGGTTCCTTGGTCATCATCAAAGCCATGGCTCCATTGTACCATCCCCATGGCCATTATAGGAGGTTAAAGTGTAGCTAAATGTTTGACAAACTTCTGACATGTCATAGTGACATGTCAAAAGTCTGGATTGGTGGGGGTCCGAGCACTGATACCCCCGCTAATCGCTAGAACGAAGCAGCAGAAGGTCTCGTGTGAGCGCTGAGCCGCTTCGTGTCTGTTCGGCTTTTTCCAGAAAGTCGATGTATCGGAGTACGGGCTCATAGACTTTCTATTGAGTCCATACACTATACATTTATTTCCGTAAAAAGCCGAACAGACATGAATCGGCTGAGCGCCCACATGAGGGCTTCTGCTGCTTCGTTCTAGCGATTGGTGGGGGTCTCAGTGCTCGGACCCCCACTAATCAAAACTTCTGACATGTCACTATGACATTTAATATACTAAACTCCCTACCCTCCATAGAACAACTCAATCAATTCCCCTCTAACCTATAAGGCCTGATTCACACTTACTTATGTGTATGAACATAGCCTTAGGGTATGTTCATACGCTTAATAAAAAACGTCTGAAAATACCGAGCTGTTTTCAAGGGAAAACAGCTCCTGATTTTCAGCCGCTTTTTTAGCAACTCGCGTTTTTCACTGCGTTTTTTACGGTCATTTTTTAAGCTTTTTTTCTATAGAGTCATTGACACACGGCTCCAAAAACGTCTCAAGAAGTGACATGCACTTCTTTTTCACAGGCGTTTTTTTATGCGGCCGTTTCTCAAAACGGCTATGTAAAAAAACACCCCGTCGGAACAGAACGCCGTTTTTCCCATTGATATCAATGGGCAGATGTTTGGAGGCATTCTGCTTCCGATTTTTTGGCAGTTTTTCGGTCGTTTACGGCCTGAAAAACGGACGAAAATAAGCCGTGTGAACATACCCTAACAGTTAAAGTAAAAACTAAGGTTTGATTAGTTGCTGTATAGAGAAATGAAATCTGTTAGCCTGTTAACATGTCTGTTGTAATAAATACCTGTATTCATTATAAAATACCAATTCTGGAAAATATTTTCTTAAAACTTTGCGTTGTACTGTTCCTCTGTTATTCCTCCTACAAATTTAAAAGGCAATTGACAACTGGGTGTTACCAGTAGGGGGTGTGTCTCTACACAGCCTGACACTGTCCAATCAGTGCTCACAGTTTCAGACTGTGTAAGGACACGCCCCTTGGACTAAGGGATTGGTAACTCCCAGTTGATTGTGAATTTATTTATACATTTCTAGGAGGAATAGCGGAGGAACGGCACAACACAGAGCTCTTAAAAAAGATGTTCCAGAATACAAGTATGTCCTAAAACAGACTAATCAGGAGAGGTGACAGGTCACGGACTAAATAACATGACAGCCGAATAACGAGGCTTCTTTCACGATATCTTCCTGTTTGTCTCTAGGAGGGTGGGAAAACAAAGAACTGAGCAAAGTCAATCAACAAGACCACCAAACGGATTTGCTTGTGTTTTTGATAACATTCCAGTCCTGGGTCACCATGAATCACCTCTATCTCCTTCCTTCCATGGTTCCGTCATCTTGCTGGACCCAGTTCACTTCACCTTAAAAAAAGTTCTAATAAAAAAATTTAAAAACTCTATTGTCTTTGTCTCCTTTATCCGCTTCGACGTCTCATTTTCCAAAAATACCTGGCACTCTTAATCCCAGAACATTGTTCCTTTTGTTTCAGGAAAGAGATAATTTCAGGAGGCAGCAGAAAAGCGATTGAAGGGGCCAGGAGGTGACTTCCTCGCTCACCTGATCTCTATTCATTTCGGGAGTTTATTGCATTTTTATTTTATTTTTTATTTCTCAAGCAGCATGTTCCTCCCTTCCTCCAACACAGGAAGGAGGATTTTATTTCTCTTTTCAAATCTTTTCCATTGAACTTTTTGTTCTTCAGATATCAGTGGACACTTCTGTCCTTCCCATTCTTTCTACGCCTTGTTTTGGTCCTTTCGTCAAATTAATTTGTTTCCAAAGACGAATTCACATGAACTTCAAGGTCAATAAAAGCGTTTTCCAAAGCAAATGTGAGTTCCAAGTTCTTCAGAAAAAGCCAGGCTCATCTTCTAAGCCCCTTCCCTTGGCGTATTGCTGGGGTCAGCAACCTTCGGCATCTCAAGCTGTTGTGAGACTACAACTCCCAGCATGCCCTTACTGCCAAAGGCTTTGTTATTCCAGCTAAAGGCCGTCAGGGCATGCTGGGAATTGTAGTTTAACTACAGCAGGAGTGCTGAAGTTTTCTGACCCTTGCGAGTGTATTGTCTGGATAGCCAGTTCTGGTGGAGCTATGTAGATGTATTTGGACCTTAAAGGAGTTCTATGAGATTAGAAAAACATGGCTGCTTTCTTCCAGTAACAGCGCCACTCTAGTCCGTAGGCTATATTTGGTATTGCAGTTCAGCCCATTCACTTCAATGGAGCTGTGCTGCAATACTAGACACACAGACATGTGTGGCGTTGTTTCTTTAAGACGGCAGCCATGTTTTTCTAATCCTGTACAACCCTTTTAAGGACGACCAGATCGCATGCATGTTAAATAAATACATTCAATTATAATAACAGGGGGAATATCCTCATATAGTCTCAGGCTACACATTTTAATAGAGATGGGGTGATAAGCAGCTGTCGGGACAATATGTTGCCGCTTATCTCCAACTCAATTAAAGCTGGTAGTTCTTTGATTCCCAGATACGAAGATACGAAGTACTTCAGCTGTCGAACATGCAGGTTACTGGAGGAATCATCCATTTAAAGGGTTATTCCCATCATACAGGATATGCCATAAATGTCTGATAGGTGCAGGTCCCACCTATCTCTGATACGGGGTCAACCAACCCCCATTCCGCCTGGTACGGAGACCGCCGCATCCATCTAGAGAATGAATGGAGAGATGGCCGCACATGTGCATGGCTCTTTCAATTTGGTTCTATGGGAGTTACAGATACAGCTGAGTAGCGGACCTGGCAAAGGGACCCCCACTCATATCCATAGAGCATGTGAAAAGGATGATGACATAGGAGGGAATTTGTGAGCTGAAAACTACTGATACTAAGAACAATAGGGCCATGAGGCACGGTAACGCTCCTGTACCCCTACGGTCCTGAGAGTGAAGGAGCCGCGTAACGTCGGAGGAGCGGCTTAACCGGGTGGGGAGACACTGTGCAAGTGCCAGGAGGCGGAGTTCAGCAGAAAAGCCGGACGAGGGAAGAAGAAGGAGCATTTGCCTGCCCGCCCACCCTGTGGAGAGGGCAGGGGGCAAGATGTTATGGCTGGGGGACTGTCGTATTCTTAGCGTGTTTTTTATATTAAAAAAATATAATAATAAGAATTGAGTAGTAATTACTTAAAAAAGTAAAAAAAAAAGGGTTGACAACAAATATAAATAAAAAATTTTAAAAAATATATTTATTTTTGTTCTTTTTTGCTTGGATGTTGGTATGGCTTTGTGATGGGTACATGGTGTAGGGATTGTGGGGTATGTGGTTTTTTTGTCAAGGCGGGGGTTAGTCAGCATGGGGGGTGTGGTAGGCTGAAAAAAGGGGAGTCTGAGCGCATGCTCACTCATTTGTAAACTGGGTGGGGCATGAAGACCATCCCCTTTCTGGTGAAATGTTAATGTTATGTTCATTTATGTTCAACTTTGATTGATTTGGATAACAGTTATGGGATATGGCTGGCTAACGTTTTTGAGGGTATCTGTACCGCCATCATTATGACACTCCGTTTGGATGTTTGTAAACAGAAAAGCACGTTTACATTCAGAGTTTGACAGCTGTTGCACGAATCCCGCAGATCGCACGGAAGTGCTTCCGTGCGGGATGTGTGGTTTTCACGCACCCATTGACTTCAATGGGTGCGTGATGCGCGAACAGCGTACAAAGATAGGACATGTCGTGAGTTTTTTCAGCCGACTCACGCTGAGCAAAACTCACGGACTGTCTGCACTGCCCCATAGACTAATATAGGTGCGTACGACACGCGTGAAAAGCACGCGCGTCGCACGCACGTATATCACGCTCGTGTAAACGAGGCCAAAGGTTGTATTTAATAAATCGCCTTGGCCAAAGTTTATCCAACATATGTCTCAGAGTGTTTCTTTAAGGTTATTAATAAAGGAGCAAGTTATCCCATCCACCGTTCAAGATCCAATGCAAACGTCATATAATCCCCTATAATGTCCACCACAGTGCAACGATAACCTCATGTATATGCTGTTCCTATTGTGAAATGTGAAGGAGCAGAGATAAGCAGTGAATATACAGTAGACCCATAATGCCCTGCAATGGCACGAGCCTAAAAATAAAAGCCTGAGAATTTCAGAAATGCTTCTTTATCTGTCTCCTAGAAGATTGTGACTGTCCGTCATGTAAGACAGAGGCCGGGACGTAAGGAATCGATTGCCTGGTTTGCGCAGAAGGCGATTCTTGAAGGTCCATCACTTCTGGACACAACAGTCCTGGATGAATTTCAGATTTTATATGATGAAAATAAGACTTTATGGACCTCTGACAATCGCCGATAATCTGTGTTTTTTTCCCCTCAAAGGCAGTGAAATATTTTGATTGAATTCTACATAGAGCAGAAGGAGCTGGCACAAAACAGCTGGGCACCGCAGGGTGCCAGCCGTGCCATTCAGTTCTGGGAGCTAGCATGTACAATATCTTTTTTATGCAATGCCCAACAATTTTAGGGATTTTGTTTTTATATATACATGTGTGTGTATTTAACCTTGGCGAAAATAGAACATGGTGTATGGAGTAATGCCTAACTCAAAGCTCCTGGGCCTATAACAGGTCCCCCACCTACCATGGGTTGAGGGGTTTTTGGGACTCCTGGATCCCTTAGAGCTACAGATCCATATTGTGGGGATTTGTATTAAAGCGGCTCTGTCACCAGTTTATAACTGCCCTATCTCCTACCTAATTTAATAGGCACTTTAATGTAGATAAGCGTTTTTGGTTTTTTTTAAACGTTTATTTTTGACCAGGTTATGATCATTTTTAGTTTTATGTTAATTTGCTCTATGCCCAGCTTCGCTCACAGCACAGCGTGATCTCGCGAGATCACGCTGTGACGGGACTTCATCCCGCAGATCCTTCACCGGAGCCATGGTAGACCGAACAGACATCGTCTCCAGCCACTGCAGATTCGGATAAACGTCCTGGCACAGCTGGAGGCGATGTCTGTTGACTCTTCCGTCGCTCCGGTGAAGTCCCGTCACGGCGTGATTTAGCGAGATCACGCTGTGCTGTAAATCAAGCTGGGCATAAATGAAGAGAAGTGTATGACGCTGATTGGTCACTGATTGGTCACTGAATGGCTAGCATCATACACTTTTCTATACGACGCCCACTTGGTGAAAAGTAAAAAACACTTCCAGTTGGGCATTTAGAACAAATTAGCAGAAAACTAAAAATGCTCATAACTTGCTCAAAAATAAACGTTTTAAAAAAATAAAAAAAAATGTTATCTACATTAAAGCGCCTATTAGATTAGGTAGGAGATAGGACGGTTATAAACTGGTGACAGTCTCTTTATAGGGGTATTCCCAATTGAAACATTTATGGCATATTCATGGGATACAAGAAGCCTCAAAGTAAACCAAAACAGGCATGAAGGGGTCCCCACAATACAAATAGATAACCTATATGCAAAAGCACAGGGAGCATAGCCCCCAAAATAAATAACTCCTATGTAAGGCAAAAAATAGAAAATCTTTATTAGATAATAAATATCAACAATTCATAGTATCTGTAGTGTCCATGGCCAGGGACCGTCAGGATTACTCACACCCCGACGGCCGCAGCCATGGATGTGTGAGAGCAGGCCCGCATCTCCTCCTCAGGAGACGCCAGCGCTCACTTCTGCTCCGGTCCGCTGTGTCCCGTATGGTTGCGCGCACGCTCATGCCCAGCCTTAAAGGGCCAGCGTGCGCACCTGGGAATTATCATTAATTGTCCCATTTTCACCCTGGACTATAAGAAGGACCCTGACCCTTTGCTCATTGCCTGAGCGTTGTTGTGTTTTGTTTATGGTAGTCTTGCAAATGGTGCCTTAGTGTTATCCTGTTCCCGTGCCCTGCTACCTGTACCCTGTATCCCGTGCTATTTGTTCCTGTACCTTAAACCTGTTGGAGTCGTGTTGCGCCACCGGTTCCGCCTGCTGTGTTACACCACGTCTGGTGTCTGCTGTCAAGGTCCCATCTGTGCCTAGCCGTTGCTACTGTTTGAACCACTACAGGTACCCTTGTGCTTGAACTATTTATATATTGACTTGGTACTCTGTTGGCCAGCTGCTATCCCGCTACGGTGGTACGGCCCAGTGGGTCCACATACCCACAGATCGTGACAGCATCAAAAGAGTGTATAAGAAACCGATAAAAGGATCATAGATGGAGAGAAGAGCAGGTAGGTAAGATGGTGAATACCTGGTGGACAGCAGAACAACCCACCTCAAATAGCAAAAATACATAGCCCCACCACTATTAAATACAAAAAAAATGTAATGTAAAATACAAAATTGCTAAATGGTTATGGATGCTGGTATATTAAATGAACCACTAGTAAGTAACTAATGGTGCGCACACATCATCTCAAGAAAATAGACATATGAAAGTAACGAAAACACTTGCTATTGCCCTACCACGTAATGACGGGGTGAACAACCAGAGGGATATTAGAGGAATGTACCTGAAGTCATGGTGGGGAAAAGGGGAATGGCTGCGTAAGATGTAGCAAAAGACCGCCTCGATGCGCGTCTCGACTAAAAGACCGGCTTTGTCAGGAGTCAGTTTATCGGTTTCTTATATATTCTTATGATATCATGTATTGTTGATATTTATTATCTAATAAAACATTTTTATTTTTTGGAATACTTATAAGTTATTTATTTTGGGTGCTTTATTCATGTGATATGCTATATATGTCTGATAGGTAGCGGTCCCAGAGCTATGACCCATATCAATCTCCAAAAAGTGAGTTACCCAACCCAGTCTGCCTGGTGAGGCGGCCAACTCTGTGTGCCTACACGTCCATGTGCCTCCGATTAGTGGCATGCGCCAAAACATACTATACCGTACACTGCAGCAGGTGGTGAGTGCGCTCTGTACCGTACTCTGCAGCAGGTGGGGAGTGCGCTCTGTACCGTACCCTGCAGCAGGTGGTGAATGTGCTCTGTACCGTACCCTGTAGCAGGTGGTGAGTGCGCTCTGTACCGTACACTGCAGCAGGTGGGCAGTGCGCTCTGTACCGTACACTGCAGCAGGTGGGGAGTGCGCTCTGTACCGTACACTGCAGCAGGTGGGGAGTGCGCTCTGTACCGTACTCTGCAGCAGGTGGGGAGTGCGCTCTGTACCGTACTCTGCAGCAGGTGGGGAGTGCGCTCTGTACCGTACTCTGCAGCAGGTGGGGAGTGCGCTCTGTACCGTACTCTGCAGCAGGTGGGGAGTGCGCTCTGTACCGTACTCTGCAGCAGGTGGGGAGTGCGCTCTGTACCGTACTCTGCAGCAGGTGGGGAGTGCGCTCTGTACCGTACTCTGCAGCAGGTGTGGAGTGCGCTCTGTACCGTACTCTGCAGCAGGTGGGGAGTGCGCTCTGTACCGTACTCTGCAGCAGGTGGGGAGTGCGCTCTGTACCGTACCCTGCAGCAGGTGGGGAGTGCGCTCTGTACCGTACCCTGCAGCAGGTGGGGAGTGCGCTCTGTACCGTACTCTGCAGCAGGTGGGGAGTGCGCAATGTACTGTACACTGCAGCATGTGGTGAGTGCTCTCTGTACTGTACACTGCAGCAGGTGGGGAGTGCGCTCTGTGAATGCTCTCTGTACTGTACACTGCAGCATGTGGGGAATGCTCTCTGTACTGTACACTGCAGCATGTGGGGAATGCTCTCTGTACTGTACACTGCAGCAGGTGGTGAGTGCGCTCTGTACTGTACACTGCAGCAGGTGGTGAGTGCGCTCTGTATTGTACATTGCAGCAGGTGGTGAGTGCGCTCTGTACTGTACACTGCAGCAGGGGGTGAGTGCGCTCTGTACCGTACACTGCAGCAGGTGGTGAGTGCGCTCTGTACTGTACACTGCAGCAGGTGGGGAGTGCGCTCTGTACCGTACCCTGCAGCAGGTGGGGAATACGCTCTGTACCGTACTCTGCAGCAGCTGGGGAGTGCGCTCTGTACCGTACTCTGCAGCAGGTGGGGAGTGTGCTCTGTACCGTACTCTGCAGCAGGTGGGGAGTGCACTCTGTACCGTACTCTGCAGCAGGTGGGGAGTGCGCTCTGTACCGTACACTGCAGCAGGTGGGGAGTGCGCTCTGTACCGTACACTGCAGCAGGTGGGGAGTGCGCTCTGTACCGTACACTGCAGCAGGTGGGGAGTGCGCTCTGTACCGTACACAGCAGCAGGTGGGGAGTGCGCTCTGTACCGTACTCTGCAGCAGGTGGGGAGTGCGCTCTGTACCGTACTCTGCAGCAGGTGGTGAGTGCGCTCTGTACCGTACTCTGCAGCAGGTGGTGAGTGCGCTCTGTACCGTACACTGCAGCAGGTGGTTAGTGCGCTCTGTATTGTACACTGCAGCAGGTGGTGAGTGGGTTCTCTAATGTACACAGCAGCAGGTGGTGAGTGTGCTCTGTACTGTACTCTGCAACAGGCGGTGATTGCGCTCTTTATTGTACACTGTAGCAGTTGGTGAGTGCGATCTATAATGTACTCTGCAACAAGCGGTGAGTGCGCTCTGTACCGTACACTGTAGCAGGTGGTGAGTGCTCTCTATACCGTACACTGCAGCATGTGGTGAGTGCGCTCTGTACTGTACACTGCAGCAGGTGGTGAGTGCGCTCTGTGAATGCTCTCTGTACTGTACACTGCAGCATGTGGGGAATGCTCTCTGTACTGTACACTGCAGCAGGTGGTCAGTACGCTCTGTACTGTACACTGCAGCAGGTGGTGAGTGCGCTCTGTACTATACACTGCAGCAGGTGGTGAGTGCGCTCTGTACTGTACACTGCAGCAGGTGGTGAGTGCGCTCTGTACCGTACACTGAAACAGGTGGTGAATGCTCTCTGTACCGTACACTGCAGCAGGTGGTGAGTGCGCTCTGTACTGTACACTGCAGCAGGTGGTTAGTGCGCTCTGTACTGTACGCTGCAGCAGCTGGTGAGTGCGCTCTGTACTGTACACTGCAGCAGGTGGTGAGTGCGCTCTGTACTGTACACTGCAGCAGGTGGTGAGTGCGCTCTGTACTGTACGCTCCAGCAGGTGGTGAGTGCACTCTGTACTGTACGCTGCAGCAGGTGGTGAGTGCGCTCTGTACTGTACGCTCCAGCAGGTGGTGAGTGCACTCTGTACTGTACGCTGCAGCAGGTGGTGAGTGCGCTCTGTACTGTACGCTGCAGCAGGTGGTGAGTGCGCTCTGTACTGTACACTGCAGCAGAGGGTCAGTGCTCTCTGTACTGTACACTGCAGCAGGTGGTGAGTGTGCCCTGTACTGTACACTGCAGCAGGTGGTGAGTGCGCTCTGTACTGTACACTGCAGCAGGGGGTGAGTGCGCTCTGTACTGTAAACTGCAGCAGGTGGGGAGTGTGCTCTGTACCGTACTCTGCAGCAGGTGGGGAGTGCGCTCTGTACCGTACTCTGCAGCAGGTGGGGAGTGCGCTCTGTACCGTACACTGCAGCAGGTGGGGAGTGCGCTCTGTACCGTATACTGCAGCAGGTGGGGAGTGCGCTCTGTACCGTACACTGCAGCAGGTGGGGAGTGCGCTCTGTACCGTACACTGCAGCAGGTGGGGAGTGCGCTCTGTACCGTACACTGCAGCAGGTGGGGAGTGCGCTCTGTACCGTACTCTGCAGCAGGTGGGGAGTGCGCTCTGTACCGTACTCTGCAGCAGGTGGTGAGTGCGCTCTGTACCGTACTCTGCAGCAGGTGGTGAGTGCGCTCTGTACCGTACTCTGCAGCAGGTGGTGAGTGCGCTCTGTACCGTACACTGCAGCAGGTGGTTAGTGCGCTCTGTATTGTACACTGCAGCAGGTGGTGAGTGGGTTCTGTAATGTACTCAGCAGCAGGTGGTGAGTGTGCTCTGTACTGTACACTGCAACAGGCGGTGATTGCGCTCTTTATTGTACACTGTAGCAGTTGGTGAGTGCGATCTGTAATGTACTCTGCAACAAGCGGTGAGTGCGCTCTGTACCGTACACTGTAGCAGGTGGTGAGTGCTCTCTATACCGTACACTGCAGCAGGTGGTGAGTACACAATGTACTGTACACTGCAGCATGTGGGGAATGCTCTCTGTACTGTACACTGCAGCAGGTGGTCAGTACGCTCTGTACTGTACACTGCAGCAGGTGGTGAGTGCACTCTGTACTGTACACTGCAGCAGGTGGTGAGTGCGCTCTGTACCGTACACTGAAACAGGTGGTGAATGCTCTCTGTACCGTACACTACAGCAGGTGGTGAGTGTGCTCTGTACTGTACACTGCAGCAGGTGGTTAGTGCGCTCTGTACTGTACGCTGCAGCAGGTGGTGAGTGCGCTCTGTACTGTACACTGCAGCAGGTTGTGAGTGCGCTCTGTACTGTACACTGCAGCAGGTGGTGAGTGCGCTCTGTGAATGCTCTCTGTACTGTACACTGCAGCATGTGGGGAATGCTCTCTGTACTGTACACTGCAGCAGGTGGTCAGTACGCTCTGTACTGTACACTGCAGCAGGCGGTGAGTGCGCTCTGTACTATACACTGCAGCAGGTGGTGAGTGCGCTCTGTACTGTACACTGCAGCAGGTGGTGAGTGCGCTCTGTACCGTACACTGAAACAGGTGGTGAATGCTCTCTGTACCGTACACTGCAGCAGGTGGTGAGTGCGCTCTGTGAATGCTCTCTGTACTGTACACTGCAGCATGTGGGGAATGCTCTCTGTACTGTACACTGCAGCAGGTGGTCAGTACGCTCTGTACTGTACACTGCAGCAGGCGGTGAGTGCGCTCTGTACTATACACTGCAGCAGGTGGTGAGTGCGCTCTGTACTGTACACTGCAGCAGGTGGTGAGTGCGCTCTGTACCGTACACTGAAAGAGGTGGTGAATGCTCTCTGTACCGTACACTGCAGCAGGTGGTGAGTGCGCTCTGTACCGTACACTGCAGCAGGTGGTTAGTGCGCTCTGTATTGTACACTGCAGCAGGTGGTGAGTGGGTTCTGTAATGTACTCAGCAGCAGGTGGTGAGTGTGCTCTGTACTGTACACTGCAACAGGCGGTGATTGCGCTCTTTATTGTACACTGTAGCAGTTGGTGAGTGCGATCTGTAATGTACTCTGCAACAAGCGGTGAGTGCGCTCTGTACCGTACACTGCAGCAGGTGGTGAGTGCGCTCTGTACTGTACACTGCAGCAGGTGGTTAGTGCGCTCTGTACTGTACGCTGCAGCAGGTGGTGAGTGCGCTCTGTACTGTACACTGCAGCAGGTGGTGAGTGCGCTCTGTACTGTACACTGCTGCAGGTGGTGAGTGCGCTCTGTACTGTACGCTCCAGCAGGTGGTGAGTGCACTCTGTACTGTACGCTGCAGCAGGTGGTGAGTGCGCTCTGTACTGTACGCTCCAGCAGGTGGTGAGTGCACTCTGTACTGTACACTGCAGCAGAGGGTCAGTGCTCTCTGTACTGTACACTGCAGCAGGTGGTGAGTGTGCCCTGTACTGTACACTGCAGCAGGTGGTGAGTGCGCTCTGTACTGTACACTGCAGCAGGGGGTGAGTGCGCTCTGTACTGTAAACTGCAGCAGGTGGGGAGTGTGCTCTGTACCGTACTCTGCAGCAGGTGGGGAGTGCGCTCTGTACCGTACTCTGCAGCAGGTGGGGAGTGCGCTCTGTACCGTACACTGCAGCAGGTGGGGAGTGCGCTCTGTACCGTACACTGCAGCAGGTGGGGAGTGCGCTCTGTACCGTACACTGCAGCAGGTGGGGAGTGCGCTCTGTACCGTACACTGCAGCAGGTGGGGAGTGCGCTCTGTACCGTACACTGCAGCAGGTGGGGAGTGCGCTCTGTACCGTACTCTGCAGCAGGTGGGGAGTGCGCTCTGTACCGTACTCTGCAGCAGGTGGTGAGTGCGCTCTGTTCCGTACTCTGCAGCAGGTGGTGAGTGCGCTCTGTACCGTACTCTGCAGCAGGTGGTGAGTGCGCTCTGTACCGTACACTGCAGCAGGTGGTTAGTGCGCTCTGTATTGTACACTGCAGCAGGTGGTGAGTGGGTTCTGTAATGTACTCAGCAGCAGGTGGTGAGTGTGCTCTGTACTGTACTCTGCAACAGGCGGTGATTGCGCTCTTTATTGTACACTGTAGCAGTTGGTGAGTGCGATCTGTAATGTACTCTGCAACAAGCGGTGAGTGCGCTCTGTACCGTACACTGTAGCAGGTGGTGAGTGCTCTCTATACCGTACACTGCAGCAGGTGGTGAGTACACAATGTACTGTACACTGCAGCATGTGGGGAATGCTCTCTGTACTGTACACTGCAGCAGGTGGTCAGTACGCTCTGTACTGTACACTGCAGCAGGTGGTGAGTGCACTCTGTACTGTACACTGCAGCAGGTGGTGAGTGCGCTCTGTACCGTACACTGAAACAGGTGGTGAATGCTCTCTGTACCGTACACTACAGCAGGTGGTGAGTGTGCTCTGTACTGTACACTGCAGCAGGTGGTTAGTGCGCTCTGTACTGTACGCTGCAGCAGGTGGTGAGTGCGCTCTGTACTGTACACTGCAGCAGGTTGTGAGTGCGCTCTGTACTGTACACTGCAGCAGGTGGTGAGTGCGCTCTGTACTGTACGCTCCACAAGGTGGTGAGTGCACTCTGTACTGTACGCTGCAGCAGGTGGTGAGTGCGCTCTGTACTGTACACTGCAGCAGGTTGTGAGTGCGCTCTGTACTGTACACTGCAGCAGGTGGTGAGTGCGCTCTGTACTGTACGCTCCACAAGGTGGTGAGTGCACTCTGTACTGTACGCTGCAGCAGGTGGTGAGTGTGCCCTGTACTGTACACTGCAGCAGGTGGTGAGTGCGCTCTGTACTGTACACTGCAGCAGGGGGTGAGTGCGCTCTGTACTGTAAACTGCAGCAGGTGGTGAGTGCACTCTGTATCCTACACTGCAGCAAGTGGTGAGTGCGCTCTGTACTGTACACTGCAGCAGGTGGTGAGTGCGCTCTATACTGTACACTGCAGCAGGTGGTAAGTGCGCTCTATACTGTACACTGCAGCAGGTGGTGAGTGCACTCTGTACTGTACGCTGCAGCAGGTGGTGAGTGCGCGCTGTACTGTACGCTGCAGCAGGTGGTGAGTGCGCTCTGTACTGTACACTGCAGCAGGTGGTGAGTGCTCTCTGTACTGTACACTGCAGGAGGTGGTGAGTGCGTTCTGTACCGTACTCTGCAGCAGGTGGGGAGTGTGCTCTGTACCGTACACTGCAGCAGGTGGGGAGTGCGCTCTGTACCGTACACTGCAGCAGGTGGGGAGTGCGCTCTGTACCGTACTCTGCAGCAGGTGGGGAGTGCGCTCTGTACCGTACTCTGCAGCAGGTGGGGAGTGCGCTCTGTACCGTACTCTGCAGCAGGTGGTGAGTGCACTCTGTACCGTACTCTGCAGCAGGTGGTGAGTGCGCTCTGTACCGTACACTGCAGCAGGTGGTTAGTGCGCTCTGTATTGTACACTGCAGCAGGTGGTGAGTGGGTTCTGTAATGTACTCAGCAGCAGGTGGTGAATGTGCTCTGTACTGTACTCTGCAACAGGCGGTGATTGCGCTCTTTATTGTACACTGTAGCAGTTGGTGAGTGCGATCTGTAATGTACTCTGCAACAAGCGGTGAGTGTGCTCTGTACCGTACACTGCAGCAGGTGGTGAGTACACAATGTACTGTACACTGCAGCATGTGGGGAATGCTCTCTGTACTGTACACTGCAGCAGGTGGTCAGTACGCTCTGTACTGTACACTGCAGGTGGTGGGTGCGCTCTGTACTATACACTGCAGCAGGTGGTGAGTGCGCTCTGTACTGTACACTGCAGCAGGTGGTGAGTGCGCTCTGTACCGTACACTGAAACAGGTGGTGAATGCTCTCTGTACCGTACACTGCAGCAGGTGGTGAGTGCGCTCTGTACTGTACACTGCAGCAGGTGGTTAGTGCGCTCTGTACTGTACACTGCAGGAGGTGGTGAGTGCGTTCTGTACTGTACACTGCAGCAGGTGGTGAGTGCGCTCTGTACTGTACACTGCAGGAGGTGGTGAGTGCGTTCTGTACTGTACACTGCAGCAGGTGGTGAGTGCGCTCTGTACTGTACACTGCAGCAGGGGGTGAGTGCGCTCTGTACTGTACGCTCCACCAGGTGGCGAGTGCACTCTGTACTGTACGCTGCAGCAGGTGGTGAGTGCGCTCTGTACTGTACGCTGCAGCAGGTGGTGAGTGCGCTCTGTACTGTACACTGCAGCAGAGGGTCAGTGCTCTCTGTACTGTACACTGCAGCAGGGGGTGAGTGCGCTCTGTACTGTAAACTGCAGCAGAGCAGGTGGTGAGTGCGCTCTGTACCCTACACTGCAGCAGGTGGTGAGTGTGCTCTGTACTGTACACTGCAGCAGGTGGTGAGTGCGCTCTATACTGTACACTGCAGCAGGTGGTGAGTGCGCTCTATACTGTACACTGCAGCAGGTGGTGAGTGCGCTCTGTACTGTACGCTGCAGCAGGTGGTGAGTGCGCTCTGTACTGTACGCTGCAGCAGGTGGTGAGTGCGCTCTGTACTGTACGCTGCAGCAGGTGGAGAGTGCGCTCTGTACTGTACACTGCAGCAGGTGGTGAGTGCGCTCTATAGCGTACACTGCAGCAGGTGGTGAGTGCGCTCTGTACCGTACACTGCAGCAGGTGGTGAGTGCGCTCTGTATTGTACATTGCAGCAGGTGGTGAGTGCGCTCTTTACCGTACACTGCAGCAGGTGGTGAGTGCGCTCTGTACTGTACACTGCAGCAGGTGGTGAGTGCTCTCTGTACTGTACACTGCAGGAGGTGGTGAGTGCGTTCTGTACTGTACACTGCAGCAGGTGGTGAGTGCGCTCTGTACTGTACACTGCAGCAGGGGGTGAGTGCGCTCTGTACCGTACACTGAAACAGGTGGTGAATGCTCTCTGTACCGTACACTGCAGCAGGTGGTGAGTGCGCTCTGTACTGTACACTGCAGCAGGTGGTTAGTGCGCTCTGTACTGTACGCTGCAGCAGGTGGTGGGTGCTCTCTGTACTGTACACTGCAGGAGGTGGTGAGTGCGTTCTGTACTGTACACTGCAGCAGGTGGTGAGTGCGCTCTGTACTGTACACTGCAGCAGGGGGTGAGTGCGCTCTGTACTGTACGCTCCACCAGGTGGTGAGTGCACTCTGTACTGTACACTGCAGCAGGTGGTGAGTGCGCTCTGTACTGTACGCTGCAGCAGGTGGTGAGTGCGCTCTGTACTGTACACTGCAGCAGAGGGTCAGTGCTCTCTGTACTGTACACTGCAGCAGGGGGTGAGTGCGCTCTGTACTGTAAACTGCAGCAGAGCAGGTGGTGAGTGCACTCTGTACCCTACACTGCAGCAGGTGGTGAGTGCGCTCTGTACTGTACACTGCAGCAGGTGGTGAGTGCGTTCTATACTGTACACTGCAGCAGGTGGTGAGTGCGCTCTATACTGTACACTGCAGCAGGTGGTGAGTGCACTCTGTACTGTACGCTGCAGCAGGTGGTGAGTGCGCTCTGTACTGTACGCTGCAGCAGGTGGTGAGTGCGCTCTGTACCGTGCACTGCAGCAGGTGGTGAGTGCGCTCTATACCGTACACTGCAGCAGGTGGTGAGTGCGCTCTGTACCGTACACTGCAGCAGGTGGTGAGTGCGCTCTGTATTGTATATTGCAGCAGGTGGTGAGTGCGCTCTTTACCGTACACTGCAGCAGGTGGTGAGTGCGCTCTGTACTGTACACTGCAGCAGGTGGTGAGTGCTCTCTGTACTGTACACTGCAGCAGGTGGTGAGTGTGCCCTGTACTGTACACTGCAGCAGGTGGTGAGTGCGCTCTGTACTGTACACTGCAGCAGGGGGTGAGTGCGCTCTGTACTGTAAACTGCAGCAGGTGGTGAGTGCGCTCTGTACCCTACACTGCAGCAGGTGGTGAGTGCGCTCTGTACTGTACACTGCAGCAGGTGGTGAGTGCGCTCTATACTGTACACTGCAGCACGTGGTGAGTGCGCTCTATACTGTACACTGCAGCAGGTGGTGAGTGCGCTCTGTACTGTACGCTGCAGCAGGTGGTGAGTGCGCTCTGTACTGTATGCTGCAGCAGGTGGTGAGTGCGCTCTGTACTGTACGCTGCAGCAGGTGGAGAGTGCGCTCTATACCGTACACTGCAGCAGGTGGTGAGTGCGCTCTGTACCGTACACTGCAGCAGGTGGTGAGTGCGCTCTGTATTGTACATTGCAGCAGGTGGTGAGTGCGCTCTTTACCGTACACTGCAGCAGGTGGTGAGTGCGCTCTGTACTGTACACTGCAGCAGGTGGTGAGTGCACTCTGTACTGTACACTGCAGGAGGTGGGGCGTGCGCTCTGTACCGTACTCTGCAGCAGGTGGGGAGTGTGCTCTGTACCGTACTCTGCAGCAGGTGGGGAGTGCGCTCTGTACCGTACTCTGCAGCAGGTGGTGAGTGTGCTCTGTACCGTACTCTGCAGCAGGTGGTGAGTGCGCTCTGTACCGTACACTGCAGCAGGTGGTTAGTGCGCTCTGTATTGTACACTGCAGCAGGTGGTGAGTGGGTTCTGTAATGTACTCAGCAGCAGGTGGTGAGTGTGCTCTGTACTGTACTCTGCAACAGGCGGTGATTGCGCTCTTTATTGTACACTGTAGCAGTTGGTGAGTGCGATCTGTAATGTACTCTGCAACAAGCGGTGAGTGTGCTCTGTACCGTACACTGCAGCAGGTGGTGAGTACACAATGTACTGTACACTGCAGCATGTGGGGAATGCTCTCTGTACTGTACACTGCAGCAGGTGGTCAGTACGCTCTGTACTGTACACTGCAGGTGGTGGGTGCGCTCTGTACTATACACTGCAGCAGGTGGTGAGTGCGCTCTGTACTGTACACTGCAGCAGGTGGTGAGTGCGCTCTGTACCGTACACTGAAACAGGTGGTGAATGCTCTCTGTACCGTACACTGCAGCAGGTGGTGAGTGCGCTCTGTACTGTACACTGCAGCAGGTGGTTAGTGCGCTCTGTACTGTACACTGCAGGAGGTGGTGAGTGCGTTCTGTACTGTACACTGCAGCAGGTGGTGAGTGCGCTCTGTACTGTACACTGCAGGAGGTGGTGAGTGCGTTCTGTACTGTACACTGCAGCAGGTGGTGAGTGCGCTCTGTACTGTACACTGCAGCAGGGGGTGAGTGCGCTCTGTACTGTACGCTCCACCAGGTGGCGAGTGCACTCTGTACTGTACGCTGCAGCAGGTGGTGAGTGCGCTCTGTACTGTACGCTGCAGCAGGTGGTGAGTGCGCTCTGTACTGTACACTGCAGCAGAGGGTCAGTGCTCTCTGTACTGTACACTGCAGCAGGGGGTGAGTGCGCTCTGTACTGTAAACTGCAGCAGAGCAGGTGGTGAGTGCGCTCTGTACCCTACACTGCAGCAGGTGGTGAGTGTGCTCTGTACTGTACACTGCAGCAGGTGGTGAGTGCGCTCTATACTGTACACTGCAGCAGGTGGTGAGTGCGCTCTATACTGTACACTGCAGCAGGTGGTGAGTGCGCTCTGTACGCTGCAGCAGGTGGTGAGTGCGCTCTGTACTGTACACTGCAGCAGGTGGTGAGTGCGCTCTGTACTGTACGCTGCAGCAGGTGGAGAGTGCGCTCTGTACTGTACACTGCAGCAGGTGGTGAGTGCGCTCTATAGCGTACACTGCAGCAGGTGGTGAGTGCGCTCTGTACCGTACACTGCAGCAGGTGGTGAGTGCGCTCTGTATTGTACATTGCAGCAGGTGGTGAGTGCGCTCTTTACCGTACACTGCAGCAGGTGGTGAGTGCGCTCTGTACTGTACACTGCAGCAGGTGGTGAGTGCTCTCTGTACTGTACACTGCAGGAGGTGGTGAGTGCGTTCTGTACTGTACACTGCAGCAGGTGGTGAGTGCGCTCTGTACTGTACACTGCAGCAGGGGGTGAGTGCGCTCTGTACTGTACACTGCAGCATGTGGGGAGTGCGCTCTGTACTGTACACTGCAGCAGGTGGTGAGTGCGCTCTGCACTGTACACTGCAGCAGGTGGTGAGTGCGCTCTGTACTGTACACTGCAGCAGGTGGTGAGTGCGCTCTGTACTGTACACTGCAGCAGGGGGTGAGTGCGCTCTGTACTGTACACTGCAGCATGTGGCGAGTGCGCTCTGTACTATACACTGCAGCAGGTGGTGAGTGCGCTCTGTACTGTACACTGCAGCAGGGGGTGAGTGCGCTCTGTACTGTACACTGCAGCAGGTGGTGAGTGCACTCTGTACTGTACACTGCAGCAGGGGGTGAGTGCGCTCTGTACTGTACACTGCAGCAGGTGGTGAGTGCACTCTGTACTGTACACTGCAGCAGGGGGTGAGTGCGCTCTGTACTGTACACTGCAGCAGGGGGTGAGTGCGCTCTGTACTGTACACTGCAGCAGGGGGTGAGTGCGCTCTGTACTGTACACTGCAGCAGGTGGTGAGTGCGCTCTGTACTGTACACTGCAGCAGGTGGTGAGTGCGCTCTGTACTGTACACTGCAGCAGGGGGTGAGTGCGCTCTGTACTGTACACTGCAGCAGGGGGTGAGTGCGCTCTGTACTGTACACTGCAGCAGGTGGTGAGTGCGCTCTGTACTGTACACTGCAGCAGGTGGTGAGTGTGCTCTGTACTGTACACTGCAGCAGGTGGTGAGTGCGCTCTGTACTGTACACTGCAGCAGGTTTTTAGCGGACTCTGTATTTCACACAGCAGGTGAATTTGCCGGCGTTAGGACCCCTCGGCTCCCGCAGCTGCACAGCTGTCCTCCCCTGTCTGCCTGTCCCGGGGAGACATTAATAGCTGCTCCCAGGCACAGCGGCCTCTCTTTCTCTCTGGTCCCTTATATCGTGCACCCCTCTACGGACACCATGGGACCCCCTGATGGCATCGAGCGCTTCATAAGCACCGGAAAAGGCAGAGGGATGAGGGCATTACGTGACTTCAGACTGGGCGAGCTGCTGTTCTCCTGTCCGGCCTACACCTGGGTCTTGACTGTCAACGAGCGCGGCAACCAGTGCGACTACTGCTTCTCCAGGTACCTTCCCTCCTCCACATCCCGGGCACAGGCTGCTACGTACCCCACTGCCTTCCTCTTATTCCCCTAGGGCGGGTATATTACTACTGCGCTTATATTACGGTAATTACGGTGGAGGTTCTCCTACACGTGGGAGGAAGCTCGCATTCCCGCAGCGATGCAGGGTCCTAGCGCCTCCTGATATCCTTACTAATAATGCGACATTTCTCTGTAGTAATCGCTAATTTGCACCATTTGTAGAGCAGGACTCCCCATAGACTCAGTCAACTCTACAGAGTCTATAGAAACCAGGCAAAATTATAATGGTGTCCCGAAGTCTCAGTAGAAACCTCCAGTCTCAGTTTTTCTGTTTTTGTGACAGATAATGGTCAGGTTACAGCTCCAAAGGTAACGTCAGTTACATGTGACGTCGAATTGCGCAAATGTTGCTGTCTACCACAACTGTGAGACCCCGTAAACATATGTAGTATGTAGGTCACTATGACAGTTCTGCCTGGCATTAAGTATCTATGGCTGCATATCATTTCCTTTTAGTAGGATGTGGTACGTCTTACGTTGTTGGCTACATTTAGTCCGCGCAGCGTGGTTTCATGCGTCCGTATTAAGATCACAATAAGATTCTGGCTCCGTACAGAAGCGGGGGCGCCATACGAAGAATAATATGGCGGCACGCAGCGTATTAAAAATTATATTGCATGCAAAACGGCTGTTTTTTTTACGTTCCGGGCCTTGTTTCCGTTTTTAACGGCCGATTTTGACCCGTTTTGCATCCTGTTTTTTTTCCCTGACCGTTTTAAAAACGGATGAATTTCATTTGTGAATTTTTTGCCACACACTCCCCTCTGATACTGCCACACAGCCCCCCTTGTAGGCAGTGCCACACAGCCCCCCTTGTAGGTAGTGCCACACAGCCCCCTGTAGGTAGTTCTACATAGCACCCCATCCCCATGGATGGCCTTCCCCTTACCTTTCCGTAGATTGCGCCACTGTAGCGGACCGTTCCAGGAGAAGTCCCTGACTTCAATGTCCATATATGGACAGTGAAGTCAGGTACTTCTCCTGGAGTGGAAACATCGGCCACAGTGCTGGGGATCCCGCTTCAGAAGTTACTGTGTCCATATATGGACAGTGGACTTCTCCTGGAGCGGAATCCCCAATCCTCGGCCACAGTGTTGCTGAAGCTGTGGCCGGGGATTGGGGATTCCGCTCCTACAAGGAGCAAATAAATACCCCCCCCCCTCCTCACATGCACTTCGCACTGTGAGGATGACCGCGCGAGCGACGGAAGACACGGCCGTCACTCGGAAAACATTCAAAGTGATGACCGTGTATTACCCGGCCCAATCGACTTCTATGGCAGCCGGGAGAGTGGCCGAAAATATGGCATGTCCCATTTTTTGACGGCCATCAAAAAAACGGTCGCGTGAATAGCCCCATTAGGGGTCCATTGTTCCAACTGCGGCCGTGTGACAGACATTTTTTGAACGGCCGTCATACGGCCGGGAAACCCTGTTGTGTGAATAGACCCTAAGGCCTTGTTCACACAGATTATTATTTTTTTTGTCGGGCAGAAAATAAATCTGCCTTCATTTTTTTCCTTCTAAATTTTTGACGCAGATTTTGAAACGCGCACGTTTTCTGACACCATTTATTTAATTTAGCCGATGTAAAATCACAAGCGTTTTAGTTTTTGTCAAAGAACACGTAAAAAACCAATTCAAATGAACAGCGCATTTTTTATTCCGTCTCCCATTGATTTCAATGGATGTTCAGTATGAAACTTTTTTTTTTTTTTTTGCCCCCACGAGCGGACAAATACCACCTGGACGGAAAAAAAAAAAAGCTCCTCTACCTCCCATTAAAATCTATGTCAATGTGAAATCCTTCTACATAGTGCGAGACGGAGTCTGAGATCTGGGGAGCGGCCGATAAGCTGTGCCCGTGCCGCTTCGTGGTTTTGGGAAGACGCGCAGGAAAATCCCTGGAAATGCTGGAATGAAAAACGCACCTAAAAAAACGCATTAATTTTTTAAATACCCATCACGACAGCTGTATGAGGGCCTTTGCAGTTTTTACTGGTACCATTTTGGGGTTCGTATGACTTTTGGATCATTTACTTATTTTATAACATTTTTTATTTGAATTTTTTTTGGTTGGTTAAATGAACCGAAAACAGCAATTCTGGCCCTTTTTATTATGTTTTGGGGCGTTCACCAGGCGGGTTAAATACTGTAATAGTTTTACAGTTCGGGATGTTACAAAAGCAGCAATACCAATTATGTGCAGCTTTTGTTTTTCCCCTAAGGCCGGGTTCCCACGGGTTGGATACGCTGCGTAAACACTGCGCAGCATATCCGACTTGGAATCCGCAGCACCTTCCGTCCTAAAAATCGCACCACGGTGTGGTTTATTGGAACTGAAATTCCGCTGCGGAAAGCAGTGCTTAGGGGGTGGGGGAACAAAACGATACTTACGCCCTCCCTCTTCTCTGCGCGTAGTCCAGCCTCCTACGATGATGCTGCAGCCTGTGATTGGCTGCAGCGGTCACATGGGATGAAAGGTCATCCCAGGAGGCTGGACTGCAGGAAGGAAGAGGGCATTCTGGGTAAGTATAATTTTTTATTTTTTTTCCGGAGTTGCGATTTTTGCGGCGTACATTTGGCTTTCTTTTGAGGGTTTTGCATCCCCAATTTATTCAATGGGGAAAACCCGCAAGAGAAATTCCACAAAAACGCAGCATAAATTGACATGCCGCTGGTCAGTTTATTAACGTTTACACTGCGTTTTTGCTTTTTTTTTGCAGCGTAGTCCCCCCGTCTGCCATGGAAACCATCAGGACCCTGCAATCGTGTTGCGGGAAGGTCGATGGGATGACATAGGAAGCCCCTTCCCTCTATAACCACTTAAGTTTTAGCGGGAGCCTGCCTGTCATTAGACGGTTTGGCGCCCGTGTCTCGTGCCAGTCTCATGACGCAGCTCAATAAAAAGGTGGCGCTGCAGCATAAGTGCCCTCAGTGACAACTGCAAATATGCGTATTGGTGGTTATAGGAGAAATTAATAAAAGGCCAAAGCCTGAGCTGCACTACTAAGTGATTCTGATCACATGTCCCCTCTGATTTGTCCAGTGTAATGTCCTCATGAAGATTTTGTGTAGATCCAAAATTGCCAAAACAATATTCATTTATTTGGTGATTTGGATCCACGCAAAAGTTTCTATAGCAACATTGCATGTGACAGAAATGAGGATGAGACGTGTTGTCATCAGAATGCTTCAGTAGTGCAGCCTCAGGCTTTGGGCCTGTAACTTTAAGCCATCGTATCTCAGCAAATCTCACATGTTTAATGTTTTCTGGAACTCAGACATAGTTTGGAAAAGTCCTGCACCTGGGCTAAAACATCTCCATCTCTCGTCACTTCTGTGGAAGGACAAGTGACAACTGTTCGGAGTCCCACCATTTGTTATTGTATTATTTTAGTTACCCCCACGGACTATTACCCATATGTCTTACAGCATTCAGAGGGTACAGTGTCTATTCATGGGCGTATTTTTGGTATCGCAGCTCAATCTCATTAATTTCAATGCAGCTACACTGCAATACCAGACGCAACCTGCGGACCGATGGGGCACTATTTTTTGATGAAAGCAGACCTTTTTTTCTAATTCTGTACAATCCCTTTTAATGGAGCTTTCTGTTCATTTATTATTTGGCATCTTTTGCCCCCCCCCCCTCCTGCGACCAGATCAAAGGGTCCTTGATTCTATCGTTCTCGTGATCGTTGTGGGTCCTAAAGGTCAGACTCCTACTGATCATAATGTTATGGCATATCCTAGTGATATGTCCCAACCTGATTAGAAGGGATTACCGCTTTAAAGGGAATGTGTCGCTAGAATTTTTTTTATTTTTTTTTCAGTTAAACCATTACTATTTAAGTGATTACACATTGTTTTAATTTATTTTTTCTTTTTTCACAAGTCAGGAAATATTATAAATTAGATTCTAATTTATAACATTTCCATGTGCTGGACACTAGAGGGAGCAGTACCCAAAATTGCAGCATGGTCACTGTGGTAAAGCAACCTCTTTGATGTATGCTGCAAATTTGGGGTAGACACACTCGCTCTAGTGTCCTCACACAATCCCCCCCCCTCCATTTTTCTGGCTAGTGCCAGGAGATGGAGGGGTTTGAATCTTCAAACCTCCTACACCGTGTGCCGGCCGCCATTTTCTGAGCGACTGCTCAGTGTAGGAGGATTAGATACAGGGCTACACACGAACATAAATCACCTGCTCCTGCCGCCGCCTTCGCTGGTCTACGCTCCTCTTCATTGCGCCTTCGCTTAGTTGAACATATGGCCGGAAGCCACGGCCGGAAGTCGTCATCTTACTGTCCAGCAGCGGCTTCCGGTCAGCATGAAAATGGCGCCGGATTTCGCTCTACGAACAAGCCTCGTTTTGGTCTGTGTGGGAGTGGCACATTCGCCGTTCTCACACAGACGGCGCACTCAGCTGAGAATGGAACGGCTCCCGCTCGCATTCTCTATGGGGATGTATGTGCCGTATTCCATCTCTGTATGTGTCGTTAATCGACATACAGAGATGAAAAAAAAAATGGCAGCCCCCATAGAGAAGTAAAAGTAAGAAAACATTAAAAAGTAAAACATAAGAACACAATTAAGTAAAATTTGTGAAACTATTACATTAAAAGCAATATGATGAAAAAAATAAATAAATTCATGACACCTTCCCTTTAAACAACCAAACTTCCTCATCTTCGTGGACAACAAAAAAGTAAAAAAAAAAGTTTAGCGTGGGGTTTTGCTATTTTCCAGACCTAGTGTCTTTTGAATAGGCTCAGATCAGGATCTCATCCCTACTGTAAAGTGATCGCTCTTCCTACCACTGTCTTCCACGGAAACACTGACCTGGTTCCACAGACTCTCAGATTAGAAATTCCTTTGCCCCAAGGTTGCAAGTTAAAAAAAAAAAAATGTTTTTATTTTTTCATGGCCCCAATCTGTGTCCAGATTCCGGACCATAATTATTCACCTCTATGAGGAAGGGGAAATAAAAACCCTTTTGGGCACGACAAAATGGCCTTCTAGTCGTTGTCTTCACATTCTTTCTCCAAACCTTAGACCGTTTCCTAAGGAGCATTTACCAGCAATGCAATTAAAGGAATTTTCAAACAAAAGGCTTTTCTGACGGGTGGGGTCTGGCAGCTGGAACCTTGAAAAAAAAATTGGGGCAATATTTTTTTTCAAAAAATGGTTGGGTCTAAAAAGTTAGAAAATTCCTTAAGTGGTACAGTGAGAATGGCCGTTTTTCTTTTTTTTTTTTTTAACCTAGGTGCAGAATAGGAGTGGTCTAGGCCTTGGCACTAATGGTTACGAGACCCTTGCCAACCAACATTGTTATAATACATGTGATCATTTGTCTCCTTTAGTTTTTTCACAGACCCTTGGGACACTGCAGATTTAAGCAGTGGATTTTCTAGAAGAAATGCTTATTGCAAATCCGTGCCATGTGAACATAGCCTAAGAGCAGCTTACGGTCTGGCAGACTCAAACCATCCATGTACTACACGGAGGGTTATTTATCTAAATCAGTGATCCGCAACCACCGGGCCGCGGGCCAATACCGGGCCGCGGATCATTTGGTACCGGCCCGCGGTATTTGGTATCTACCCCGGTGGCCTCAGGGAATTTCGGGAGAAAAACCGCACCAAACTGTGGTGCAGTTTTTCGGCCGGAATGTCCGCTGCGGAAAACTGCTGATCAGGCCTCCTGGGATGACGTTTCATCTGAGAAGACCGCTGCAGACTGTGATTGGCTACAGCGGTGGTCACATGGTATGAAACATCATCCCAGGAGGTCGTCCTCCTAACGTCATCCATGTCGGCCTCCTGGGATGATGTTTCATCCCATGTGACTGCCGCTGGTCCCAGTTCCAACTGGGACCAGCATCCTTAGGATGCAGATAGAGTTGAATTGAATGCTGGAGCAAGGAGTGACGGCCCCTTGCCCCAGCATTCACTCTGCCGTGAGCAGCTCGACGCAGGCAGGCGTGATGTGATGTCATCGCGCCTGTCTGCGCCAAGTCACTCATAGCACAGACCGCAGGAGAAGGATCCTCCACCTGTCGTGGGAATGGGGATAGGTAAGTATTTGTTATTTTATTTATTAGGCACATATGGGGGCATTATACTGGGTATGGGAGGGGGGCTGATATGGTGGAAGCTGAGGGGGGGCATTATACTGTATTGGGGGCAGCTATGGGGGGCATTATACTGTGGGGGCAGCTATGGGGAGCTCTATACTATGTGGACATTATACAGTGGAGGCAGCTATGGGGGCATTATACTGTTGGATCACACATGGAGACTGTTGGGCAAGGCGGCTGGGCATAGGCGTGGGCAGGGGTCTGGTGGTGTTGGGGAGGGGTGGGGGGCCCAAGCTGAATTCTTGCACCAGGGCCCATGAGCCTTTAGCTACGCCCCTGCTGCCATTTGTTGTGGGTTTTACCTCCCCATTGAATTCAATAGGGAAAACCCACAACAAATAAGCAGCGTTTACGCAAATACGTTTGACTTGCTGCGGAATAAAATTCTGCACCGCGGGTCCATTTCTGAGTGTTTTCTCCGCTCAATATTTACCCAGAGTGTGGATGAGACTTGTTTTATGTCAGCCACTTTTCCGCAGCATAATACAGGTATACGCTTTATTTACGCAATGTGTGAACTGACTCTAACCCAAACCCCGCCCCCCTCCCGACCTGCCCTGCCGATCCCTGGAAAAATGTTCTTGCATCAAACTGGTCCTTGGTGCAAAAAAGGTTGGGGACCGCTGATCCACTTGACACCCATGTAATACTTTATTTCCCCTGTAGGGGCCACTGCATGGGAAATGCCTGGCTGACTCCGGCAAAATAAGCTGGGCCCATGGCGATCCCTGATTGATGCAGCAGCCACATTCTGAAAGGGGATGTCCTTGACATGTGACATAAGGAACACATTTATTGCAAAGCGTCCCTCCTTTTTTTTTCATCTCCGCTAATGCAGATTTTTAGACCTCTCCTCATCACATAGAAGTCCTCTTTTTATTTGTCTTGGATCTGAAGATCAAACGAAGCACGTTTTTCCCTTTCTGGCAAAGTGTTTGTAATCTTCAAACCAACTCAAGATATCCGGTGTTATTATTTGCTCCAGAGAGACGTCCGACATAAACCAGATCCCCCTCGCTGTGTCTCGGACGCCTTCTTTGGATGTAGTACAATCACTGATCACTATTCGTAGATATGGAACATGGGAAGCACTTGGTGTGGGAACGTTTATATGTGTAGTAGCAAACCTTTATCCTGTTCGTTTTTTATATTTACACCGGAAAATTCCTTTAATCTGGCATCAATGTGATCAATTATATCTACCGTTCTGAATTATTGGATGTCATCTAAAAGTATATAAAATAAATTTGTATGAATAGACAATCTTAACTCAACATAAAGTGAAAAATCTTATTGCTTTTCCCTGCTTATTTTTCTCACTGTATGTGTCTGGCCTTAATCTGATTATCTTTGTCGAACTTCTTCTTGTAATTTGTATTCAAAATCAGATGGTGGTGAACTTGTATTTATACACAGCAGCCAATCTGAGGAAGCAGCGCTTCAGTATAAAGCATGGGGGAGGAAACCAGCAAAAGTCTGAGCTTATGATGAGCATAAAATAGATTTCACACTTCCTCTAGACACTGTAGTAAAGTTAGTCACTCCTTATCACTCTGACCTTATGTAGCAGAGTTAAAAAGCAGCCAACACTGAGGTTTAATTTTTTTTTTATGTTCTACATCCTATCTAAATGCAACTAAAAATATTAGTATAATATTCTATTATAATTGTGTTTGTTTTTTTTTTGTTTTTTTTTTATCCTCTTAAGGAAAGAAGGGCTCTCAAAATGTGGCAAATGCAAGCAAGCCTTTTACTGCAATGTGGAATGTCAGGTAAGACGCACACGTTCACTTTTCCTTTATATCCATACATTAAGAGGACCTGGTCGGGTTAAAGTTATAATCCATCTAATTTATTAAACTAGAGAACGTTTTTCAATGTACGTAAATTCAAAACTGTCTTTGCTCCTAACTGGAATCGGAAGGAGAGGAAGCCATCCTAGTACTCTAACTCCTAGAGGGTGAAAGATGTCCCAGCGCAAATATGGAGGAATGGGTGTGTCGACAAGACAACCCTTATCCATACTCTATTAGAGCTTGTGAGCCCTCTCTATACGCCAGAGCGGAGAACTGCTAAGAAAGAGCCGCTCCTGCTCTGGCAAACTTGTCCCGACCATATAATACATGGATGGGTTATGTAGGGACCAAAAATTATCAGTGTAGTCCCTGCAGTAGGTGAGTACACTCGCCAATATACATTCCGATTTCCCCCGTTGCGCTGATTCTGAGATTTTCATAGATTTTTCTATTGCTGCCGTGGGACTAGAAGTCTAGTTGCACAGTCACCTTTGATGACGATCCGACTCTACGTCGTGTGACCGGCCGCTCTGTACTCTATGTACAAGCAGGAGCAGTAGTAGAGCGATTACATAGATTACAGCTGGACTGGTCACGTGACGAAGAGCCGTATCGTCATCCAAGGAGACTGTGCAACTAGACTTCCGGTCCCCCGTCAGCGCTATAGAAATCTATGAAAATCTCAGAATCAGCGTGACGGGGGACCGGAATGTATATTAGCGAGTGTTCTCACATACTGCAGCGACTACACTGATAATAATTTTTGGTCCCTCCTTAACCCCTTTAAATGTGTGTCATGTAATACTAAATTTCCCCCGTTTCAGCCGATGGAGGGAAAATTTCAGGCTGGTCACAATATCGCATATATTATAATTTTTCAGATATCTGTTATCACAAGCTCTCTGCGAGGAGAATTTCTCTACCTGTATCGCCATGACAACACTTCCTGCTTTTGTGTTGTCACCAATCAGAATTCAGCTCAGCACAGATAAGAAAATGAAAGGAGATATTTGATTGGCTACTAAAATAACACTGAGGTGCCTCACGAACAGGAAGTGTTGTTATGGGGACACAGAAGCTTTATAACAGGAACAAAATACTTTTACATTTTTTTTTTTATTATTATTTTTAAGACTATACTAAAAGTTCTCCTTCAAACAACATACTTAGGCTATGTTCACATCTGCGTCAGGGCTCCGTTCTGACGGAAAACTCAAATAGATAGCATAGGTTTCCGTTTCCATCACCATTGATTTCGATGCCGGTGCCAATTTCCATTGTCTCAGTTATGCAAGGGTTCCGTCATTTTGACGGAATCCATAGCGTAGTCGACTACGGTACGGATTCCGTCAAAACGATGGAACCCTTGCATAACTCAGACAAATGGAAACCATTGGCACCGCATTCGTCACCATTGAAATCAATGGTGACGACACAAACGGAAACTGTAGCTTTCCCTTTCCAGTCAGGGCCCTGTTCCAACGGAAAGCTCCGTCGGATTCTAGCCCTGACGAAGATGTGACCGAAGCCTTACCAACATTTTAAACACAAATCGTGGGCCATTTGTAAACTTTACCCTAGAACCCCCCTAAAATGCCCGGAAATGCCCCTTTATTTTTTTATGCGTAAATCCCCACCCCAAATCATGACATTCTGTAAACATTTCTTTTCCTCGTGGCTCTGTCAATCATTTACACCATAAGCTGGCACTAGTTTATCTTAACTTTGGCGCAACCATATCAAGTCTGTTGTAAAAATGGTGCACGTCTTCTATAAATATGGCGTATGTCTTCTGCGGAATTTCTCCACATTACACCACTTTATTTTTGGCATTTCACTCGACAAAACCGTTTCCTATTCACAAAACAATAGAATACAAATTTATACATTTGAAGTAATAAAATCGTCCACCTATTAATCATCTAAAGTTTGAAATGCCGGTCACTTTTCCTTCAAATCCGCGTGATCCTGCCCGAGGATACGTTTTAATTAGAAATGCCTACAGGGGAAAAATCCAGTTCAGCACTAAATTAATTTTAGCCTTTTTTTATTTTATTTTTTTTCATTACTTTCTCCAAAATGTTAATCTTGCATCTATCCAAAAGACAAAAAAAAGCAGATAAAATTCTGACCAAAGTATTACGAAGAAAAATAAATACATTTTCTCAATAGTGAAATTATTTGGATCACAAGCTTGTAATTTTCGTTTCACTGTCCCTTGTGTCTATTTAGGAGTCTGGTCTATCCCACACTAGTGCAAAGATCCTAGCTTACCCTCAAGAGGGGTGGACTGAGACTGATGTCATCATGGCCAGCACAGTGATGTCACTGCATGTGAGATGGCCATCCTAGGGTCAAAACCTCAGTGGGGCATAAAGCAATCCCAGTTCTTCACTGGGACACGTGTGTGGAGTGAAATTGGGGTGCCCAATAGGGACACCATGGCCCAGCAGCTGAAGGGCTGCCTGATTCTCCAACTACTCAGTCCGACCCTGATTCCTCTGATACCTGTCGAATGAAAGTTGAGGTCACAAATCTAAATCTGGAAATGATATGGCTCCTATAATCGGGCCAAGGTCTAACTGTTACATAATGGGAGATCCTCCGCCAATCAGACCTGATGAGCGGTGAAAGGTGATCTCTGAGCTTCAACTTTACTGGGCCTTAAGTTTGGCAGGAGCCCAAGGGGCAAACGAAGATCTTGCTGGCCCTACTAGCGATACCCATGTGCTATCTACTGCTGTGGACCGTCACGGCAATGCTTGGTAGGCCCTCTATCCAATCCACATGGATATAATGTGTTACTTTTTTTTTTCTTTAGCTATAATTGGTGTTCTACATAAAGTCCTAAACCTAAAATCCTTTATTTTATTTTTTTTTTAAACGTTCTTTTATCCTTCTTTAGGGGGCCGCTGCTCGTTCTGAGTTTTGCTATGATCTCTGTATGCGCCCCTGTTAGATATGTTGGAGTTTGATCTGGTTGGATGAAATGTAGGATTCGTTCTCACCTTGTTGTATTTTTGGATTATTTTTATTTTAGTAGGATCTCATCCTTTGTGTCATCCCTTATTTTCAAAGGAAACATATTTGACGTAACCTTTGCCTGTAGAGAAGACAACTATATCTTTGTTTTTATTGCTCTACGATGTGTTTTTTTTTTTGTTTTTGTTTTTGCTGATGTAGAAAGGAGACTGGCCCATGCACAAATTGGAATGCTCCTCAATGTGCTCGTATGGACAGAACTGGAACCCCTCGGAAACTGTAAGACTTACTGCAAGGATACTGGCCAAACAGGTGAGGCCGCCGAGGAAGTCCGTTCCTGGATAAGAGGATGGGTTCTCTATTGTGAGGCAGAGAATGTTTTTTGTTTAGTGTTTTTTGGTTTGTTTTTATTCCTCTGCTTAGCTACAGCATATATCCATTATAATATTGTGTATAAGAGGCTGAAATTTAGGACTAGCTGCCATGTCTTATGCATAATGATGCGCACGTCATCTGCACATGGGCAACTATTGTACAAGGTGCTGGAGGTACCAACTGTGCGCCCCTTTCTGCCCCCAAACTGATCAGTGTAGAGCCCACCAAACTGGCATCTGCTTACCAGCTCTCAGCACCCATTAGGTTAACCCCTTTATGGTCCTTGTTTAAATTACACTGAAGTTAAAAAAGGAAAAAAAAAAAAAGTTTTTGGGAATACACTTTAATGACCTATACCGCACCAGTGTGTGGTCGATGAGGGTCCAATGTGTTGATGGGGCACTTCCTAGGGTTTGATCTACATCGAAGGCCTATCATAATGATAGGCCATTAAAGGGTTTGTCTCATTTTGCTGGGGAAACCCGCGGCCAGCTGGTCATTTTGACGGCTCCTGCAGGGGAAATTTAGTATTAAATGGCGGCCGTTAAGATGAGTCGCGGTCCATGTAGGGCAGAGACGGTCTTCTATAAATATGGTGTACATCACCTGCATAATTTTTCCACGTTACGCCACTTTTTTGGTGGCGTTTCACTTGACAAAATGTTTCCTATCCAAAACAAAAATAAAATAAAAATGGATACATTTGAAGTAATAAAATCGTCAACCTATCCACTTCATTTTTGTAGTGGATAATCTTTCAAGAGTTCTAGAACAAGATTAAAAGGGTTGTCTCAAGATTAAAGGTGATCACATGCTGATCGGTGGGGGTCCGACCACTGGGACCCCCACCAATCATGAGTACGGAGTCCCATTCCTCCGAACTGAGCGGCAGGCCGCACATGCGCACTGCCGCTTCATTCACTGTCTATGGGACTGCCGGAGATAGCCAAGCGCTCGGATATCTCTGGCAGTGTCCTAGAGAATGATTGGAGCAGCAGGGCGCAAGCGTGACCAACCGCTCCATTCATTCAGAGGAACGGGACCCCGTTCTCGTGATCGATGGGGGTCCCAGCAGTCGGACCCCCACCGATCAGCATGTGATCACCTGTCCTGTGGTCAGGCGGTAACTTTTAATCTTGAGACAACCCCGTTGAGGCAAAAACTACAAATGATAAAAAAGGTTTGAAAAATTATTTACACAACCTAGATATTTTCCCAATTATAGTATTTTCTAGAAAAAAAAAAGTTTTTTTTTTTTTTTTGGGTGTAGCCCTTGCCCTTATTGCAATTGCTGAAAATCAAAATTATCCCTAATACACCTCCCATAAAAAAAAAATTCGACTTTTTTTTTCTTCTCCATTTTGCCTTTCTATCTTGGTGTTGAAATCCAGGCCTATTATTTTCAAGGTCACCGTGAAAGACAAAGTTAGTCTGCCGCTGCTATACGCAGAAACCTTTAAAAGCATTTTCTAAAGCGCTGCTGGAGAGTGTCGGAGCCGTAAAAAAAAAAAATTTAATTTTTTAATATCATTTCAAGTCTTTCTACAAAACTGATATGGCAAGAGTTGAGTTGCTCTGCCCGGAGCTCTGTCTGTCATGAAGGGGAAGTCTTACGGTGCGCAAACAAATGATCTTTTCTACGCTAAAACTGACTGGCGAGACTCGGCGATGGCGAGTTTATAGGAATAGACAAACACCGTAGACGTTGTGACAGCTTAATATGCAAAATCCAGTCCTCTTAACCTCCGCTGCGGAGCCACCTGCAAAGCCGTATTTAATGGGCAGGATTACAAAGTAGTGGCCTAAGGCCAACAGCTGAACCGCGCCATTCAACTCTGTCAACAGCGAATGGATTCACGTACCTCAAAGTCCAACTTGTGAGTCGGCCTTATTTGGATGCAACGGAAACAAAGGGAATGACATATATTTAAATAAACCCTGCTATTTTTCTGATCGTCATACGTGCAGATGGAGGAAGTTCAGAGCGCAGCCTTGTAGCAATGTCATTTAGAAGAATAGATCTTATATATAATGTATGTAGCTGGTAACTTGTGTGGATGACCATTATACTATATTATATTCGTTTTTTGTTTATTTTATTAAAAAAAAAAAAATCTTCATCTTTAAGTAAATTTGGTTTATAATGAAAAATTTTCTTGAAATCCTAGAAATTACACCCAGAAAGAACGCCATCCGAGAAATATCTTCTGGTGAAGGAATTTGAATCCCGTAAGATCTTTATTTATATATATATATATATATATATATTTGATTTTTTTTTTTTTTTTTTTTGTGATTTTTTTTTTTTTTTTGAATATTTAATTTGTAGCCTAGTTCTGCATCGCTACATAGTTTTAGATTATTTTCTCTTTTTGCCATGGTGAAAACTTTTTTTTTTTTTTTAAGACCTTGACAAACTTGACAATGAAAAGAAAGAACTGATTGAGAATGATATTGCCGCCTTGCATCACTTCTACTCCAAGAATTTGCACTATTCTGACAACGCTGCACTTGAAATTCTCTTTGCACAGGTAATAAAGGTTCTTCAAATTACTCTTCAATCTATGTGCAAATGCTTTACTTCCTATGTGCTGATACTCCAGTCACATCCAAAGCTGCAGTCAATGTTTTGGTTGCTTCATGCTAATTTTCGAGCTGCATTAGCTCGCATCTATCTGCTGGCCCTATGTTGGTTTAGTGTCTTTGTAGAGCATGTCCTGCTGTAGTTTTATTGTAGAAAATCGTGTCTGATGGAGGAGAAAAATACTTCTCCAAAGTGCATTGCAATCAGCAACCAATTGAAGGTTGAATGCAGCTTTGGATGTGACTGGAGAAATACATCAGCGAGATGGAGGTAGAAGCACAGAGATGCTGAAATTTCCCAGATATGCGAGAGACCCTAATGATCATGGGGGCAGATACTTTTCTGGCCATAACTGAATAGTGATTGAAAATAGACTTTGGGATTAGTGTCCTTTTAAGGACTGGATCGACAGGGCGCACGTTACCCACAATGCATTGTCAGGAACACGTGGATGTCACATAATGATGGATAGCGGTGACAGCCGTCCATACCTGTCCACCTAGACTGCAGCTCCGTTGATAATAATGCACCTCCTATTCTGGCGCAGCTGACGTGTCGTAAAGGATCAGCTGTCTGTGTGTGGATCTGCAGGGATGTCTGTCCGTGATCACTGCGACAGCTGCGGCTGCCTGAGCTGAACGCCATATGATCCGTCCTTAGAGATGCAAGTAGGGATAAAGAGCCATGCAGTCTCCTAGGGACATGACTTTCTAGGAAAGTTGGGTGACAACCACTATGGCTCCTGCAGTACTCGTCCTTATACGTCATGATGGGTTTAGTGGGTTTACCATCATTTTGTTGCTTTATTTCAATGTTTGATCGGTGGGACCCACATCCCTTATAGAGGGGAGCCGTGCTCGCTGGAGTTTACGTTACGTATTACACATCCGGATAGGCCGTCAGTGTAATATTCCGGATGGCCCCTTGTTTTATATAGTGTAAATAAAGGGATTTTGCCATTCGAGACACTTCCGATATACGAATCGGACATGTCGGATGGATCACGTTGTTGGGGGTCCTGGAACTTGGATGGTCACAGTAATGGCAGAGTTGAATGGCTAGGTGGGCATCGCTCCATTAAAGTAAATGGGAGTGGAAGAAACCTATTAACATGGTTGCCGGGGCTTCCCAGACATTGGTAACGTGGCCTTCTGATCTTCTTGAAGCCCCCCCATTAAATTAGTATTCGGTTTTAAGGATGAGTGAAGCTTGCGGTGTAATGGCTAAGGAGATAAATACACCATATGAAAGAAAGTCCTCTAGTAATATGCAATATTAAAATAAAAGGGGGATTACGCAATAAATTGATCCCACCTCTAATCCCTCTTTATTCTTCTAGGTTAACTGTAATGGCTTTACCATTGAGGACGAGGAGCTGTCACACTTGGGATCAGCGATCTTTCCGGAGTATGTTATTTTCGGCTGCAATCGCACTGAATTGACCACCTTACATCCAAGGGCGTATATTGAAGACCACGTAGCTGCTATAGTGCCCGAGCAAAGAGGGGGCCCTGCTCTGGTTGCTCCCGTCCCCATTGTTACTGGGTGGTGAGAACCTGTGCAGGACTCCCCAGAGGAACTGCATTGTTAGCAAACAAGGGGAGGATAGGATCATGGAGGGCAAAGCAGACACACGGTCCTTCTGTCCTGGGTGGCAAAGCCTGGCACCATAATAGGGAGCCCTGTTGGTCCTTCACTATGGGGTCCTCAGTCTTCTATGTACGCCACTGCTTATATCTAAAGACCTGGTCTAGCCGTGAAAGTAGAGCGGGTCACAGACCAGATGTCCTGCCTGAACTGGCATCTGGGATAAGTCATGCCATATAGGTGGTGGCCATGCTGAAAACCCCGCCATCGCTGAGACGAAGGGGCAGAAGCTCTCGGTGGAGCGATCTGCAGCTTCGGCTATGATCGGCGCTCCTCGTCAGCCTGAAGACGGGCTCATAGACGTTCTATGTGAGGCATCTGGCCATCTATCCTTTCCTATGGTTAGCTGATCCTATAGCCACTCCCGTTGGGGTCAATACTAGTTGTATAAATCAATGTGCAGTTAGCTCCCCCTTGTGGTGGCTTCAGGCCAAGAAAAAAGACATTTTTAGCAAGTGAACTTGATGGATAAAAAGGCATCAGAAATCCAGCGTTGCCTGAATCAGACATGTGTTTCAAAAGCTTTGCACTGCGTTGTAGAAAATATTAGATAATTGCTTAAAAGGCAATTCCATAATTTATTATTATTAGAATCACTCCAGTAAGCCATGGAAGTGATTCATATCTACTGCAGAGCCGTGAGATAATTGCTCTATAAGAGATTCTGATAATCACTGTAAATTAGGGGATATCTTTGAACTCTCTTTTGTGGTTCCTCTGTTATTCCTCCTAGAAGTTTTAAATTGACAACTGGGCGTTACTATTCCCCTTGTCAATGGCATGTATCCCTACATACTGACACTGTCCAATCAGTGGTTACTGTGTCAGTCTGTATGAACACGCCTCATAATCGTAACACCCAGTTGTTCATTTATTCATACATTTCCAGGAGGAATAACAGAGGAACAGCACATTTGCAGATTTCTTCTAGGAAATACAAGTATTTACTACAAACAGAAATGTCAGGGGAGGTGACAGGAGATACTCTGCAGGAAATATTTGTGAACTGCTTAAAAGGGACCTACTGTTAGGCCATGTTTCCACGGGACAGATACGCTGTGTAAAAACCACGCAGCGTATCCGTCCTGGAACGCTCAGTACATTCTGTCAGAAAAATCGATCCACATTGTGGTGCGGTTTTTCGGACAGAATTTCCGCTGCGGAAGAAAGCCGTTCATACTTGCCCCCCCCCCCCCCCGGTCACATGGGATGCAATGTCATCCCAGGAGGCCGGACTGCAGGAAGGAGGGCGTTCTAGGCAAGTGTGATTTATTTTATTTTTTTCCTTTTTCGTAGTTGCGATTTTTGCGGCGCAATCGCGGTGAATACGCCGCAATAGTCGCAACCCTTGGTTTTCTGTTGCGGGTTTTGCATCACCGCATGAATTCAATGGGGAAAACCGGCAACGGAAAATCAACAAAAACGCAGCATAAATCGACAAGCCCAGGAATTAAATTCCGCACCGCAGGTCAATTTATTAAGGTTTAAGCTGCGTATTTTTTCCGCAGTGAGCATGAGATTTTCGAAATCTCTCCCGCTATGCTTCTACTGTTGCGGAATTTTCGCATAGAATTCCATTGCGGAAATTCCGGTGCATTTTCGCTACGTAGGAACCCGGCCTTAGTGAACTTGCCCATTAAAACAAAACTCCAGCAGTTCTGGACAACACTAGAACAAGACATATGAATGAGTGCATAAGGACATATGTTGTATTCAAGGTT
The DNA here is from genome assembly GCF_050947455.1 of Rhinoderma darwinii. Lineage (NCBI taxonomy): Eukaryota > Metazoa > Chordata > Amphibia > Anura > Rhinodermatidae > Rhinoderma > Rhinoderma darwinii. The sequence continues at coordinate 390,198,913 of NC_134690.1, forward strand.
AAGGCGAGGACTTCTCCGGTATCGGCAGAGATTACATCTAATCTGCTGGAATAATAATTATTTTATGCCGGGGTTGGATTAGATGATTTTTATTATTTATTGTTTCTGTAAAACGAAGAAGCAAATCTCCAAATTCCCTTCTTCTTTTGTAAATCCTTTGCTTTATTATTGCATTGTTTTTGTTTCTTTCGTTGTATCCAGTTTTATTCTCCATTCACAGCTAAAGCTAAGACAACTATAGGATCATTTACTGTATTGTAATTTACCTCTTCCTGATACTTCTTTGCAGTGTTGCACTAATGAATCACAGCTGCTGCCCCAATGTGATTGTCACCTACAAGGGCACCGTGGCCGAGATCCGGGCCGTTCAAGAGATTAATGCTGGAGATGAGGTGAGAATGTTGTCAATTTTATAAAAATACAAAATCCATTAATCTGACATCCGATAATCCAGAAAGTCTTATCATTCGGCGCTTGATTTCAGCACAGAGGGATTCCACAAGAGCAGAAGCTAAAAAACGGAGCCGAAAGCAGCAAATAGGAATTCCTCAAATGCAATTTTTTTTTATTAAAGGGGTTGTCTGGCACAGGGCGGTTTTTATATTGATGACCTATTCACAGGATGGCCAGTATGTGATCGGTGGGTGACCAACACCCGGACTAAGCACCAATCCGCTGTTCCGGCAGCCTTTTGGCACCAGTATCTATGCAGTGGTCAGTGCCGGAAGCGGATGGCTCCGGTCTCAGTATAGCGGCCGTGCTGCGTACCGCAGCTCTGATCCTATTTAAGTAAATCGGAGCAGAGCTGCAGTAACTCATCCCGGCCACTAGAGTGGTCAGTCTTCTGCATTCGGAACCGCCCCTGCTTAACTTCTGGCGCACGGAGGCAGCCGGAACAGCTGATGAGTGCGGAGTCCTGGTGTCTGACCCCCACCGATCACATACTGATGACATGTCCTGTAGATAGGTCATTAGTATGAATAACCGCCCGAGCCCGGACATCCCCTTTTTTCTTCCTGAAGTTTCTCTACTCGTTTCATTCTTTTCTTCTATGACTCCAGAATATCTGATAATCTGGCACCTATCAGGAGCCATTGATAACGGATTAAAGGAACGTTACGATATAAATAAATATTTATTAAAATTTCGGGAAAAGGTTTTCCTGCTTGGGGACATAGCTATGGGGGTAGTAATCTTACCTGGGCCCTGGTGCCTAATGGGGCCCATTGCCCCTCTTTTACATAAGACACCAGTATAATAAATGATAGGTGGGGGGGCCTGTTACATATTTTCCATTGGGGCCCAGTAGGGATTAAATCCCATTTCTGGCGTTAAATATGTTCCTGTCACACGGAGGATGTACGACCGTTTTGTTATGATTTTGTGAAAATTGCTTTAAAAAAAGTAGAAAAGAAGGTATGAACCAGCGTAGTTTGTAGATAAAAAGGAATCGATGTTCCCACTTTTATTGACATAGAAAATGAAGTAGTAAAAAAGAGAACGCAGTAACAAGGTGGTCTCAGATTGGCATAAATCAGAAGCCTACGCGTTTCGAACACGGTCTTTGTTCTTATTCACTGGTGAGCTGGAGGTTTCCTCCCTTTTTTTTTTTAAAAAGTGATTATAAATGCAACGTGTGACTACACCCTTTGTTATAATCGCTGCGTGTACGTAACCTTATTTTTTTCCATGTACGTAACTTGTAGGGATCAGATCGTCAATGGAGAACGGGTCCTCACAGGATTGTAGTGTATAACCCCGGCCCCCTCCTCGCTCTCTCTCATCTTTCAATAATAGAAATGTATCCTGACGTTATGCAGGAGGCATTTATGGGGAGCGCTGGGAAATTCCTTAAGTTTGAGGACACTTGAGAAGCAGTTCCTATAAAAAGACTTGACCGATATGCGGTAGAGTTGTACCATGCGGTGTAGTGACTGGATATAAGTCACTGTGTGTAAGACTGGAGTGGAGGGTCTCGCTATGAGGGGGTAGTAACACTTTAGGCAAGTTGCAGGATTTTCCGGTTATTTTCCGGATAAACATGACGGCATGAGGCTATCCTACTTTGGCAGCGGTTCTCTTTCTTCTTCTGTCTTTCTGGAAGTCTGGTGACTGCTCGGAATCTCGATAAGATCTACAAGACCTCGTGCGATGAAATGGTCTTCACGCTGTGTCTCCAGATATGGCCTCAACCAGCTGTTGTAGTGCGATGTTACCTTGTCCTGGGGGTCCCTCTTGTGGCCAATAGTAGCAACTGCGCCAAGCTTTACAGCGAAATGTTACAATCCACAGGTTTACACCACTTTTGATGACCATTTTAACCTATAGGACTGCGTAGGCGGCTATTTCTTTGCATGCGACAATTTTACGTCAATGCTGCGTTGGAAATGTGGTATTACACGCTTCAAATAACATAAAAGTTCCCATTCACTGACAGCTAGCAGAGATCTTTAAAACGATGAGGAATTGAAGTACAAAGTTGATTAGAAAGTTGCAGAACTTTTTATTTTACCGTGATTAAGTTTAATCACCTAAAACCAAAAAATCCTTTTAACTCATGGGATCATGTCATATTTTTTAAAGAAGTTCGATATAATTGTAATGTCTTCCTCGTGATCTTCGGCTTGGTCCATCACTTGGCTTATCTTGCTGGGTGTTAGGAGACCAATACATTTGAAAGAGTTACTCCCATCTCAGACATTTTATGGCATACCTCTGGGGCCCGTACTCCTTTTCAGAATAGGGGGTCCTGAGACCCCACTCCAGCCTGGTGAAGTGGCTGCCACATCCAGGTAGGGAATAAATGGAGAGGTGTCCGCACTAGCGCGCAGCTCTCTACATTCTGTACTATGAGCGCGCGCGCACGCGCTTGGCTTTTTCCATAAATCCCATAGAAATGTGCAGCCACCTCTCCATTTTTATTCTCCTTCTGGATGCGGCGGGAGGGTGATCCGGGGACCCCCGTTCTCGAGAGATGTGGGACACGCATCTATCAGATATTTATGGCATATCCTATAGATGAGTCATTATTGTCTGTAATGGGAAAACCTTTTTAATTTTTATTTTTTTATTCCAGGTGTTCACCAGCTACATAGATTTGCTGTACCCTACAGAAGACCGAAATGACCGACTTAAAGATTCTTATTTTTTCACCTGTGACTGCAAGGAGTGCGCCACCAAGCAGAAGGTAACGGGACCACTTCTGAAGGTGTTCTAAAGTGAAACGCTCAGCATTTTAAAGCCGAATCACCTACCCTGTGTACCCACCGGGTGTACCTGCTGTGCCTTGTGTACCCACCGGGTGTACCTGCTGTGCCTTGTGTACCCACCGGGTGTACCTGCTGTGCCTTGTGTACCCACCGGGTGTACCTGCTGTGCCTTGTGTACCCACCGGGTGTACCTGCTGTGCCTTGTGTACCCACCGGGTGTACCTGCTGTGCCTTGTGTACCCACCGGGTGTACCTGCTGTGCCTTGTGTACCCACCGGGTGTACTCGTGACATATGGATAAAAGCAGAGAAACTTATGTTTGTCCTGACTCTTATCTCTATTTAGAAATCACTGATGTGCATCAGCTTCTTAAAGAGAACCCGTCACCATTACACACCTGTTAAAATAAGGACAACAGCGTGATAACCAAATAAGTTATACAAGTCGGTATAATTGCACCCAATTAACTGCCCCCAAAGTGCCAAATGGGGCAGAAAAGAAAGGTTCTGTGGAGTCACATGGTGTGTCACGTGACCCCCTCAGCAGCTCTGGAAAGCATCATGTGACATAATCTCCACAACTCAGAAACAGGACTGCATCACATGATCCTTTTCAGAGCTGCTGACTGGCTGAGAGGAATCATGTGATACACCACAGAACTAGGAAGTGTTTTTTTGTTTTTTTTTGTAGCCCCCTTGTTTCGCATTTTAGGGGGCTGTTTAGTGGGCGTTACTTTACCCACTAGTATAATGAAATGAAAGCATCAGTGTGATGTCATAATAGAAAGTGGTCGGGCATAGAAACAGGCTAAGTGCCCTTTAAGGTGATATTGACATAACGCCCATATCCATCTGAGACTGAAAATATATGGTTTATCAAAAATGTAAAATTGGAGCAGTTGCCCATAGCAACCAATCCGGTCTCTGCTAGACTGTAGTTGGTGAAGTCTCTTTGGTTCCTATGGGCAACTGCTCCACTTTTCTTTTGCACTAATTTTGATCTCCCCTGCGTTCCATTAGATGGGGATTTAGCCTCACACCCAGCCAAGTCTTTCTAGCGTGAATTTTTTTTTCATTTCTAATATTTGCACCTTTTATAATAAAGGCGTTTTTCCCATAACACACATTTAAGGCATATTGACTGGATACTCCCGCACGGATCCCGAGAACGCGGTTACCTGGGCCGAGCGGAAAAGTGGCCATATAAGTCAAAGGGAGATGCAGGAATAGCCGCGTGAACTTTGTTTCTTTTTGTTTTTTTTTGTTTACAGGATCCAGCAAAATTGGAGATCCGAAAACTTAATGACCCCCTGAATCCTCAGACCATACGAGACATGGTCCGATACGCCCGGAACGTGGTGGAGGAGTTCCGGAGGGCGAAACATTACAAAAATATCCTTTTATCTGTTTACTATTATCATGTTAATCTAGATGAGTGGTTTCCAGCTAATGCAAAGCTACAACACCCAGCTGCAGGCTGTCCGGGCATACTGGGAGTTGTAGTATAATGGAAAATGAAGGAGCAGGGTAAAAAAAATCAAATATATAAAATTCTAAATTTATTGAGCAAGAAAAAAAATCTGGTTTCAGAAGAGAAATTCTAATGCGACCATTTACAAATTTTCACCATTGTAAGTAATACTTCTATATGGAAGAAAATTCACCTATACAAATCTCCCCCTATGTAGTCATGTGAGCCCAATGTCTATAGTGTCCTGAACGAGAATTTGAAAATGGGGGGGGTGGTGCGTCATTAGTTGGAGGGGAAGCTGCGCTTTATTATACGGTGCCGCTATATGTGGTCGATGTCCCTGCCTATATGGGACGTCAATTGGCCATAGACAGGAGATTTTTGTTGCGGGATTCAGTGGGTTCTCCTGTTTATGGGGGCAGCCCAACTCTGACTCGCCCTCTCCCTGGGTGGGATTGGAATAAAATGGGGTTAGACCGCATGCATTGTCCGATCCTATGCTGCCCCCCGAGGTTATCGCCAGTGGTGTCTGGCTGCCATTATCGCCCTTTCTCCATAGAAATTGTTAAAGGATCGATTACTATAGCCAGCTTCAATTTTCCCCAAAATAGATGTCTATTGGGGGACGTGAAAATGACTTCAGTGAATGTGCTCTAATCCAGCATCCAATAATCCAGAATCCAATAATCCAGAAAGTCTGATAATCCAGCGCAGAACTGCAATATGTGGCATTTCACAATTTTCAAGATTGTACTACATTTCTTGGTACAGTTTCTCTACACTTTCTATACTTCTCTATCCCCATCCAATCGTACATAATATCTGCTCATCTGGTCTAATCTAGATTTACGGCCCCACAAGCTTGTCTTGCCCAAAAATATTCTGCAGAGTCCCCTTCACTCGGTCACGCTCTGCTACATCTATAAAGAGACATTCCAGTGAATTATTTCATCGAGGCGCCCGTTTGGAAAGTGCACTTGGTTACAGGTAGGGCAGGTCATCCTCGCACCGGGGCGCTTCGTTTTAACCCGTTAGTGACCGCCAATACGCCTTTTCACGGCACTGCATCAGGATAAAGTAAACCGAGCAGGGAGCGTCAAATCTCCCTGCTCTCAGCTGACAGAGGTAGCTGAGGGCTGGGGAGCGTCCCTGCTCTGCCGGGTGAGATCGATATTGGTATCGATCTCACCCGTTTAACCCCTCAGATGCGGTGCACAATAGCGAGCACCGCATCTGAGTGGTTTTGGGGAGAGGGAGGGAGCTCCCTCTCTCTCCCACCGACACCCGGCGATACGATCGCCGAGTGTCTGTGTCTCTAATGGCAGCCGGGGGCCTAATAAAGGCCCCCAGGTCTGCCATTAATGAATGCCTGCTAGATCATGCCGGAGGCATGACCTAGCAGATGCCTGTCCGTTTTAAACGGACAGGCAGTAATACGCTGCAATACAGAAGTATTGCAGTGTATTATAATAGCGATCGCAGAATTGCATATTATAGTCCCCTAGTGGGACTAGTAAAAAAGTTAAAAAAAAGTTTCATAAAGTTAATTAAAAAAAAAATGAAAAACCCACCTTTTCCCCTTACAAAATGCTTTACTATTGAAAAATCAAAATAAAGTAAAAAAGTTACGGATATTTGGTATCGCCGCGTCCGTAACGACCCCGACTATAAATCTATTACATTATTTAACCCGCACGGTGAACGCCGTAAAAAATGTAATAAAAAAACTATGGAAAAATTGCTGTTTTCTGTGAATCCTGACTTTAAAAAAAAGTGATCAAAAAGTCGCATCTACTCCAAAATGGTACCAATAAAAACGACAAGTCGTCCCGCAAAAAAAAAAAAGCCCTCATACAACCGCTTCGGCGAAAAAATAAAAACGTTAAAATATGGGAAAAAAAGCGTTTTTACTGTGTAAAAGTAGTAAAACATACAAAAACTATACAAATTTGGTATCGTTGCAATCGTAACAACCTGCTGAATAAAGTTATTGTGTTATTTATATCACACGGTAAACGGCGTAGATTTAAGACGCGATAAAGAGTGGCCGAAATGTCAGGTTTTTTTTTCTATTTCCCCCACAAAAAAAAGTTAATAAAAGTTAATCAATAAATAATATGTACCTCAATATGGTGCTATTAAAAAATACAACTTGTCCCGCAAAAAACAAGACCTTATACAGCTATGTCGACGCAAAAAAAAAAAGTTATAGCTCTTGGAATGCGACGATGGAAAAACGTAAAAAATGGCTTGGTCATTAAGGTTTAAAATAGGCTGGTCATTAAGGGGTTAAAGCATCCTTATGTCACGTGACTGGACGATTTCTACAGCGTCTGCTGTGTGGACCGGAAGCCTCCTACTATACATTCCTATGCGATGCTCAATGCGAGTCTCACAGGAATCCGTGAAAGAGACTTCCGGTCCACACCGCAGACGCTGTAGGAATCTGCCAGTCATGTGACATAATAAAGCGCCCGCTGAAAGGATGACCTGCCCTACCTTTTAACCAAGTTTACCTTCCAAACGGGCGCCACGATGAAAGAATTGACGGGAGTGTCCCTTTAATTCTGGCTAGGAGGAGATCAATCTGGCAGCCTGTATGTCCTTAATGGCGCCACCTCCGAGCGAGCTGCTGGAAATGTGCGAGCTGAGTATGGAGAAGATGGGCACGGTGTTTGACGAGCGCAATGTCTACGTGTTACATATGATGTACCAAGCCATGGGGGTCTGTCTGTATCTGCAGGAATGGGAAGGAGCCCTGAAATACGGTCAGAAAATTATCAAACCATACAGGTAATTATTATTCATTTTTTTTATTTTTTTAATATTGATAAGGCCTCCAGGGTATTTAATGCGGAACTCCCCCAAATTGAAATGAATGAATTTAATGTTTATTTTTCAGACTTCTTTCCTACGCAGACATTTTGAGTTTCACGCACCTTATACCACGGAGTCTGCTGTTCTCGGTTTTTTTATTTTGTGGTGAAAATGTTCTCTGCTCGGTCTGCAGCGGCTCCTGTGCGATTTTCTAAGCCTCAGGGCTCGTTCACACGCAGCAGAATTACTGCAGAAAATGGTGTGGATTTTGCTGCGTTTTTCTCCATGCTGGGAGAGGGTGACGTCTGCTTTGAAAAACGCCGCAACTCAGTCCACGTTCCGCAGCAGAAACTGACATTCTGCGATAAGGGAAACACGCGCCGCAGGTGAATTTCTGGTCGGAAATTTCTACGCAGCGTGTGGATGAGATTTGTTAAATCTCACCCACTTTGCTGCTACTGTATTCTGCGGCGTATTTTTTGTCCGCAATTCTGGACGGAAAATATGCAGCAATTCCACTGCGTGTGGACGAGCCCTTACACTGATCACATCCATAGCCTTTAGGGTACGAACGCACACGGCGTAAACACTGCAGATTTTCCACAATGGAATTGTTGTGGAAATTCCGCAGTGTATTACAGTAGCCGCAGTGTGGGTGAGATTTCGACAAATCCCATCCCCACACTGCGGAAAAATACAGCCGAAAAAAAAACGCACAAATTGACGTACGGTTTCTTCAGCCGCAGCATGTCCATTAATGCTGCGTAATCGCAGCTCTTCCGTTGCGGGTTTTCCCATTGAGTTCAACGTGGTGCTTAAAACCACAACAACGTGGTGTGTGTGTGTGTGTGTGTGTGTGTGTGTGTGTGTGTGTGTGTGTGTGTGTGTGTGTGTGTGTGTGTGTGCGCTGTAACATTTGCTGCGGAATCACAGTGATTCTGCCGCAAAAATCGCAAGTAAGAAAAATATAAAGTTATACTTACCCAGAGTTCCCTGCTTCTTCTCCAGTCCGGCCTCCCTGAATGACGTTGCAGGCCATGTGACCGCTGCAGCCAATCACAAGCTTTCAACGTCATTCAAGGAGGCCGGAGAGGACAACAGAGGAGGGAGGTGGTAAGTATGTGCAATAATTTACGCAGCGGAATTTACGCCCGAAAAAAACGCACCACAGTGGTGTGGGATTTCGGACGGCATCCCCCGCAGTGTTCAGCCCGGAATATGCGGTGTGTGTTCGTACACTTAAACGGGCTTTCCCAGCTTGGATATTTATGGTATAGCTACAGGATATGCCATAAATGTCCAATAGATGCAGGTCTCTCCCCCCGACCCCCTACCATCTGCCACTGTTGCAAGCCTCACGGTCTCCAGAAGTGGGGACCATCTAATTGGACAGGTTGAAATCCAATCTTTCTATCATTTTCCACCCTGACGCTGCTGGATGTAACCTATTCAGCCTCTTACGCAAGGCAATTCTGTCTACATAGAGGATACAACGTAGAACGTACTGCACGATGGGTCCATATTGCCCTCCATGTGCTTCTGTATTGAGAGAGGAAACCTCCAAAATACTTCATGCGTTTCCATTTATCGGTGTAAAGTCGGAGGTACAGTAGTGGCCCATAGATCTCTATTTGTTCCATAGTCAGGATCCCTGTGATGCGAATGTGCATTAGGGCCTAGACCACGTCTCACGTCCACGTTACCACAGCCGATATACATAAGAAGATAGAACAGTGCTCACTGATAGACTGGACCTTGGTCCTGTGCTGCTTACAAGGGGTATAGGGGACACTGCCAAGTACATGCGGGTGATGCCAGGAAAGAAAACGTGGGAAACTTCGGACCATCACAACTTCATGGTGGTTTTGTCTTCCAGTGAACACTATCCTCCCTACTCCCTGAACGTCGCCTCCATGTGGCTGAAACTCGGCCGACTTTACATGGGCCTGGAAAAGAAATCGGCCGGTATAAAAGCTCTCAAAAAGGTATCTGCTGCTTTCACTTCTGTATCTAATTGAACCTTTGTTCCACTGAAGGGTAAATCGGGGTTTTCTGTATTCTGAATGTTTCTGCAATTTTCTTTCTACAATGAAAACCATTATTTACATAATCTACTTTATCTCTGCTTGCTATCAGTGAATGGAAACATTCATCCAGAAGCTGAAAACCCATACTGATAATGTCCAACTATTGCAGATACACAGCTCGTTGTAGTGTATCAGAGTGATCTCATATAATCGGCCCGCAGCTGTGTCAGCAGGACATGATCAGAAAGTTTCCGCTCTTTGGCAGCATTAAAACAAAGTAATTGAAATCCCATTAAATTATACAATTCCCACCACTTGAAGTCACCACTAGGGGGAGCTTATTGCGCATTCAACTCAATTCACCATAAGAAGTTCCTGGGCTCCCCCTAGTGGTGGTTCACAGAATGTTAAAGCGTTAATAAAAGATGGTGTTTAACATAAATGTCCACGTTTTAAGGGGTGTATTCCGGTGAGTCACCCTTTAACTCTTTGTACAGCATCTATTTACCCATTAACAAATTATTTTTTTTTCCATTCCAGGCCATTGCTATAATGGAGATCGCCCACGGCGCCGATCATCATTACATAGCCGAAGTAAAAAAGGAGCTGGAACAATGAAGTCTGAGACCTATGCAATGCACTTCTTAAATGTATGTCGGGAATGCAAATGTGTATGTCTGTACGGACCTGCTAAGCAAAGCGCTGCTTTACCCCGTGTGTTGGAGCTGAGCACCTGAAATCTATTTATTGTCTGTCCTGTCTTGGCATGTAAGATTTTTGGCGATCGATCACCCATAGCACTCAGGGGGTTCTTACCTAAAATTGGATGATACTTGTTCATGCTTCCAAATTCCACTAGGGGGCAATCTTGGAACATCCATCCTATGGTGAACTGTAGCCTCTGCAGGAGTTGTAGCATGTCCAACGCCCGTGTAGCAAAAATATGGAATTTGCAAAAAATACACATTTTGACAACTTTTTACATCGGATGGAATTTTGACGTTGACTTCCTTCTCCAATTTCTCAATGTGAGCTATTTAATTTCTGACCGCTTTACATCCTGCACAGATTCCAGTCCCTATAATACACCTGCGATGTATACAGTATTTTATTATTTTGGCATTCGTTTTATGGTTTGGATGAAAAATGTATCATTTTGGTTTATTTTTTAGAAATGTAAAATGCTGTTTTTGTGTTTTTTTTGCAAGCAGTTGCCTGAAACCAAAGTTTGCCTGTGAGTTTTATTACGAAATTGCTGTTTCACACTGCAAAGTAATAAAAAAAAGTCAAAAAAATTAATTGGCGGAAAAGCAGACTTTTTTTGTCTATGTTTTAGGGATCTTGTGTTGCATTCGCACTCAATATTTTTGTACTATGATGCAAAAATGACAGACGTGTCAACCCTTGTTTGTTTTTGTTTTTTTTGCATGGTGACCACTAAACGTAGCTATATTTGGGTAAAATTGCTCCCAATCTCTAATTGGACCACGAGCCATCAAGACGGCATACACTTCAAGTGACCTGTTGGAGAAACTATACAATATATTGTTTATTGCTACACATGTATATTCTTATGACATTTGATTAACCCTTGTGGTGCATTATGATGCAACGGTCGTGTTAAAGTTACACCAGGGTGATCTTGTGGCTGTGATTGACAGACTCCGACTGTAACGTGATCTTGAATGTAGCATCGAAGGGGTTTAAACCGTAACTTAAGTGCCAACTTATATGTATTGTAAAACAAAAACCAGCCTGTCCTGCAGACCTCATTCAGCTTAGTCAACAAGAAGATTAAAAAGATAAAAAGTTATGACTGTCAGAAGGCAAAGAGGTAAAAAAAACAATCCTGAAGTTTGTTACATCATGCTGAGACTTCCTGCTCTTGGTGTGACCGGCAGAGCTGCTTCATTCAGTGCTTCAGCAGAGAGTTCTTCACATGCAGAAGTCACAATAAAACCTGACAATTTTTGCATAATAAGGCGCCATGGACACGGCCGTAATTACGGGCCCATTCGGCGCTATTGGCCAAGGACACCTTTCCGTATCGCTACAGATGGGTGTCCGTGCCGTAGAACTGTGCACAAATCATGGAGCATGTCAGTTTTTTCATGTTTGCTCCCATACTTTGTATGGGAGCACGGCCCGAAAATGCGGATGCCGTCAGCAACCTCCCATGCCCGCAAGCACTGGCCGTGATTACGGACATGTAAGCTAAGGCCCCATGCACACGAACGTAAAAACGCCCGTAATCATGGGCCGTCATTACAGGCCCATAGACTTCTATTGGCCACGGGTACCTTCCATGTTCTATTTTACGGGCCATGCTACTATTCTTTATAATGGGAGCACGGCCAGGAAAAACGGCCGGCTGCCCGAGCCCGGCCATGCTCGTAATTGCGGGCACGGTCGTGTGCATGGGGCCTAAGGCCGCATGCACACAAACTTATTTTTTTCCTCCCGTAAATACGGGTCCTTTGTCACACGTATTCGACCTGTATTCCACCCGTATTTACGGACCCGTTTTCTCTGCACTAATCGGCAGCCCCTTCAAGTTAACTTTTAATACTATTAACTCCAGCGGTAGTTCCTGCCGATCAGTTAACTCTTTCAGCACCCCAGACAGTGACTATCCCCTGACGTCGCCTAGCAACACTCCCGTAATTACGGGTGCACATACGTAGTCACCCGTAATTACGGGACCCCCATAGACTTCTATGAGCTGCCCGTGCCGTTATTACGGCCTGAAATAGGACATGGTCTATATTTTTAAACGGCCCGGGCACCGTCCCGTAAGCATACGGGGAGGCACCCGTGGCCGATAGAAGTCCATGGGCCCGTAATTATGCACACAACCGTATTTTCATCTATCCTGAAATACAGATCCATAGTCATCCGTATATACGGGTCCGTGAAAAAGTGGGAGGCTGCAAATGAGGTCACCAATATGTTGCATAGCAACGCTTCCATAAATACGGATGGTTTACGGATGTGCGCATAGGCTTGTATGGGAGAGTCTGTGCTGTAATTCCGGACAAGAATAGGACAGGCTCGAATTTTTTCAGCCCTGACACCCATCCGTAAAAACACTGAAAGGTGCCCGTGGCCAACAGAAATGAATGGGTCTGTAATTACAAACCATAATTAGGGATGAAATATACGGTCGCGTGCATGGGGCCGAAGGCTATATTCAGACAAGCGTGGGCAACCTGGAACCAGAGGTGCACCCGTGCAGGACGCGTTATCACGGATCTCTCATAGATTAGAGTGTATGGAGGGATGTGTGAAAACGCAGCAAAATAGGACGTTCAATTTTTCCACGGACCCTTCACACGCTCCATTGAAACCACGGCTGTATTGAAATACAGGAGACCGTGTAATTGCTGTTTTGACGGCCGTCACACAGATGAGTTACACACTCGTCTGAATGTGCCCTTAGGGTAAGTTTACACGTACAGTAAACACTGCGAAATTTCCATCCAGATTTTCTGTGCGGAGATTCAGCAGCGTTTTCGCTACATTAAGTAACTCGCTACAGATTGGGAATCCATACAGCAAGTCAATGGTCGCAAGCGGAGGTTTATTCTGCTGTGTGTGGCTGAGATTTGTTGACATTTCATCCACTTTGAATTTCTGCACAAAAAAAAAATCTAAGGAAATTTTGCAGTGTGAATTACCTTTAGGCTGCATGCAAACGTTGCGGAATTTGATGGAGAAAATCTGCATCAAACGCAGGTAATGTTGCAGTTATGTTTTTGATGCTTTTTTTAGATGTGGATTTTTATATTTTTTTTTTTATAAGCTCGTCAGCTACAATTCTGAAACGATATAAATTAGCATTCGGTCGACTTTAAAATCTGCACCGCAGATCAATTTACGTGCAGAAAAATTCTGCAACATGTAGATGAGATTACTTGAAATCGTATTTACTTTGCTGGCACTGTATTACTCTGCGAATTTGCCGCATGAAAATCTGTGCGGCAAATTCACAAGTAATATGCATCGTGTGCATGTGAGCTTTAGGGTAGGAACACAGCGTAAACACTGCAGATTTTCAGTTACGAATTAATTGTGGAAAATCCGCAGCGTGTTACAGTAGCAGCAGTGGGTGAGATTTCAACAAATATCATCCCCACACTGCAGTAAATACCTGCAAAAAAACGCACACAAATTGACCTGCGGTGCGGTTACTTCAACCGCAGCATGACAATTCTGCGGAAACGCAACTCTTCTGTTGCGGGTTTACCCCTTGAATTCAATGAGGTGCTTAAACCAGTGTGTGCTGCGATATTTGCGGCGCAATCACAGCGATGCGCTGCAAATAAGAAAAAAAAAAAGTTCCCTGCTTGTTCTCCAGTCTGGCCTCCCTGGATGACGTTGCAGGCCATGTGACCACTGTAGCCAATCACAGGCTGCAGCGTCACATGGCCTGCAATGTCATCCCAGGAGGCCGGACTACGCACCGAGAAGAGGGAGGGGGTAAGTATAAAAGTATTTTTTTTATTTTTCTCGCAGCGGAAATTTCCCCAGAAAAATGCACCACAATGTGGTGCCATTTTCCAGATTGCATTGCATGTGGTGTTCAGGGCGGATACGCTGCGCAGCTTAACGGCACTGAATATGTTGTGTATGTTGCTACCCTTAAAGTGTAACTCCATTGAAAAATAAACTTAGTGCTCTTGGATCCCTACATACAGGACCTTTTGTGGAGCCTTCAGATCTCAGATGTTTGTGCTTCATACGACTTCTTCCTCCTCCAGATGCACTAACAGGAAGTTATTGTTTGCCATATTACAGATACAGTGAAACTGCAGCCCGGTCACGGTCTACAAGCCTGCTAGATCACATCACATTACACTTCCCTGTCACACTGCATAGACTTCCTCCTTGAATCGCTGCTGATGCTGCTGTGATCACAGGACTTTATTAACTAGCAAGTTCACTCTACAAACTCAAAGCGCAAAATTCCCTGTTTGGGTAAGATATTGACGTTATTTTAGCTCTCCCTCAGCAGGGAAGAAGTAAAGAGCTGCAGTAATTCAAGTCTACCCCATATTGAAATATATTATGCAGCCTGCAAGTGAAGGAAGCGGACAAACCGCATAGAGCACTCATTTTTTGAGACTAGAAACTTACATTTACACAGTCGTACTGTATGTGCTGCCCATACTTACGTAGGTTAGGGCACTAATGTATGAATTCAAGGGTATCTGTAGGTTTGTGTTGTCTAATGGGTTTGACCAAAAGGTTAAGGGTGTGGTCTATGCAGGCTAAGGCCTCGTTCACATCTGCATCAGAGGCTCCGCCTCTGTCGCAGATCCGGCTGAGATTACCGGAGACAATAGCGCAAAAATTTCCAGCATCCATAGAGGGTATTTCCTTAGTACATTGGGGAAAATAAACCAAAAAAACTCAATTTGACTTGGCAAAGAACTCGTGTTTATTTGTAAAAAAAAAATAAAAATATTTGCTCAACAAATTTTTTTGTTTATGAGGGACAAATTACAGGTCACAAAAAAAAAATATTCTAAAAAGTTCATGAAAATGAAATATACACGAAATACAAATTTAATTCGGTACAAAACAGCCACAGAAAACACAAACCGGGTGTTAAACCGAAGTCAGATGACTGAACACGAAGGCCAATATACAGAAGCTAAAATATAATACATTATAGTAACAAAGCTCATACATATACATCGCTGGATACATCCACACAGTGCAAACAGGTTTTGGAGTAAAGTTTATACTTTTTTTTTCTTTATTAGAACGTATAAATCCATAATTATATATAAAATAAAATGCATAGTGTACAAAATACGTGCGCTCAAGGCACAGGGGAATGTGAGATTTTACATATTACAATTTAAAAGGACCAGCAAGTAAAAACATACGACATACTTTACAAATACCTTACAGAACAGGTGGTGTCTGAGATGGAGAAAGGGGAATGGCAGATTCAGAATAACGCTTTAGTTATTTATGAGATTAGAAAAAAACACTCCTACTTTCTTCCAGAACAGCGCCACCCTACTCCAGAGGCCGTGTTCGGTATTGCAGCTTAGCACCATTAGATTGAATGGGGCTAAACTGAAATAACAGACCCAGCCAATGGACAAGAGTCGTTTAAAGCCTGTTAAGACAATCTGAAGCAATGATTAAAACAAGAAGATTTTGTAACATGTTCAAAAATTTGGGAACAAAAACTTGATCCCTCCTTCTACTTTGGGAATCCCTGGAAGTACGTGATTGAGGATATTTGTTTACATGTGTTCATCCTTATGGATATATCTAACATCTATGGATAATTGTAAGTAAAAAAAAAAAAAAATCACATCCCCTCCCCTGTAGCCATGTCCCTGCGATCTGCTCTTTGGGCCCAATTTCGTAAAATTCTAATCAATATTGTAGAAAAACAAGATGATGGCGTAGGTCCCGCCACGCCTCCTTGCCCCTTCTCTGCCCTCAGCTCAGTGGCTGTGTGTCTGAAGACCAAAGTAATCTGAGACAGATTGGTTGCTAGGGATTCACTGCCTGACGACCCCAGGCTGTAGCTATTAGGTAGTGTATCCATAGCAA
>NC_134690.1:391530014-391535014 GCF_050947455.1 Rhinoderma darwinii
ATGGCATATCATGTCTCTCTCAGTTTATGGCATGCAGTGACATATTGTGCCGCTGTGCCCACTGTGGTTTCCTCTTCACCCAGCAGGATGTAGAGTTTCTCTTGCTCTTCCATGGAGCTGAAGTCCGGTAAGAGATCAGAGAGTCTCCTGAAGTGAGTGTCCCTCACTGCTGAGTATTTGGAGCAGTGTAGCAGGAAGTGGGTCTCATCCTCCACGGCCTCCTGGTCGCACTGTTGGCACAGTCGGCTCTCCCTGGGCTTGTAGGTCTGTCTGTGGCGCCCGGATTCGATGAGCAGGTTGTGGGCGCTCAGTCTGTAGCGGCTCAGGATCTGTCTGTCTCTGGGGTTTGGCAGTTTCTCCAGATATGGCGCCAGTTTATATTCCCGCTGTAGACTCCGGTATATTGTCAGTTTCTGGGATGTCTTTATGTCGTTCCTCCAGTCACTGATATATTCCTCTTGGCCTTTGTTTATTGTCTTCTTGATTTCGGCTTTTGTGAGGCCGCGCTGGGTGACATTTTCTTCAGGCCGGGTCAGGGTGAGATGTTCTGGGGGGCCTGGTTTACCTGGGACCCCTTGGTGTAACAGGGCTTTATGGTGATAGGAACTTTGCCTGCTGCTGTGTAGATGGGCCCAGAATAATAGCGCCCTCTTCTGGATTGTGAGGTGTAGTGGGAATCTGCCCAGTTCTGCCCGACAGGCACTATTTGAGGTGCTCCGATGGACTTGGAGAAGGTGTTTGCAGAATTCTAGGTGGAAGATTTCTGTTGGGCTGGAATCCCACCTTGACCAGTCTGGGTATGTGTCCGGACCCCAGACTTCACTGGCATACAGGAGGATTGGGGAGATGATGGAGTCAAAGATTTTCAGCCAGACCGTCACTGGTGGTTTGAGATGATAGAGTTTTCGTCTGATGGCATAGAAGGTTTTGCACGCCTTGTCTTTCAGAATCTCTATGGCTTGTTTAAAGCTTCCTGATTGGTTGATTTCTAGGCCCAGGTAAGTGTACCTGTCGGTCGCTGTGATTGTGGCGTTATTTAGTGTGAAGGTCGGGTGCCTGGGGGATTTTGAGTTTCTCTTCTGGAACACCATGATGTTGGTTTTCTTGGCATTGATGGGTAGTGCCCACGTGGAGCTGAATTTTTCTAGGATTTGCAGGTTGTCTTGGAGACCTTTCTCGGTTGGTGATAGTAACAGAAGGTCATCTGCATACAGCAGGAATTTCACCTGGGTGTCATGGAGGGCGAGACCTGGTGCTGAGGAGGATTCCAGAGCTGTGGCCAGTTCATTGATGTAGATGTTGAAGAGCGTTGGACTGAGGCTGCAGCCTTGTCTGACTCCTCGGCTCTGCTGGAAATCAGCCGTTCTTCTCCCATTCACCTTCACGCTGCATCTGTTCTCTGTGTAGGAGCTTCTGATGACGTCATAGGTTTTACCTCCTATTCCGCTCTCCAGCAGTTTCAGGAATAGGCCCGGGTGCCACACTGAGTCAAAGGCCTTCTTAAAGTCCACAAAACAGGCGTAAATCTTCCCATGCTTTGTATTGTGGACGTGGCTCTTGATGAGGCTGCGCAGGGTGTAGATGTGGTCAGTGGTGCGGTGGTTTGGCATGAACCCAGCTTGGCTTTGGTGGAGGACATTGTGCTGGGTGAGGAAGCTGAGGATTCTCTTATTCAGGATGCTGTTGAACAGTTTCCCCAGGTTGCTGCTGACACATATCCCTCGGTAGTTGGCCGGGTCGTACCTGTCCCCACTCTTGTGGATTGGTGTTATAAGGCCTTGGTTCCAGATTTGCGGGAAGTAGCCGGCACTCAGCACTATATTAAATAGTTTGACTATTGCGGCCTGTATTTCTGGCGGGCTGTGTTTTATCATTTCTGGTGAGATTCTGTCTAGGCCGCTGGATTTTTTACACCTTATGTCTGAGGTTCTCTCTGTTACTTCTTGCAGTGTTATTGGTGTATCCAGGGGGTTTTGAGAATCTTTCAGTGTTTCCTCCATCGCCTTCAATTTTGATATTATTTGTTTTTGTTCTTGGCTTTGTTCTTCTTTCGGGATATCTTTGTAGAGGTCCCTGAAATATTGGAGCCAGATGTTGCCATTTTGAATATGAAGGTTGTTTTTCTTGCAATTTTTGCCCATGTGTTTCCATAATTCCCAGAACGAGTTGTCATGGAGGGCATCTTGGAGTTGGGTAAGTTTGGTGGAGATGTGCCTTTGTTTTTTCTTTCGGAGGATGGTCTTGTATTGCCTCTGTATGTTGCTGTAGGCCTCCTTCAGACCGGTGTTGTTTGGGTCTCGGTGCTTCTTATTTGAGGCATTTCTTAGGGTCTTCCGTACTTCTTTGCACTCACGGTCAAACCAACCGTTAGGATGTATTTCTTGTGGCCTCTTGTAGTCACATCTTTTCAGGTCAGACTTCTCTGCCATGGTATAGAATATATTATTGAGGTCATTTACGGCCTGATTGACCCCTCCTGGGCTTGTCTCATACACCTTGTTGTAGAGGTTGTGAAGCATCTCCTGCACTTCTGGTCTGTTCATTGTCTCTTTATATTTTATAGTTGACGTTTTGGACCATTTATAAGATGGGGGCAGGTTGAAGAGGCCGGTTTGATGTGGTTTTTGTGCAGATGGTTTGGTTGTGGATTTGATGTATAGAAGTAATTGGTTGTGATCTGACAGGTGCGTTTGTGGAGTGACTATGAGTGCGCCAATGTTTGCGGGGTCCATGTCCGTGATGGCATAGTCTACTACACTGCTGCCTACATGGGAGTTTAGTGTATACCTTCCTAAAGAGTCTCCCTTGGTGCGGCCATTCAGTATGTGGAGTCCTAAGCTTCGACATAGATTCAGTAGTTTTTTCCCGCTTTTGTTGACGGTGCTGTCATAGCTGTTTCTCTCTTTCTGTAGGGAGTTATGACAGTCGGCCTCTGCTCCAAAGATGAAGATATTTCCATCATTGGTCAGGTAGTCTTTATCTCTCCCCGTTCTTGCATTGAGGTCTCCGTAGATGAGAACGCTGCCCAGGGTCTGGAAATGGGCGGCTTCCCTTTGTATAATCTCAAAGCTGTCTGGGTTGGAGTACGGGGACTCTGGCGGTGCGATGTACGTTGCGCAGAGATACATGTCAGACTGAGAGGTGAGGATGGAGCTGCCTATTCTTATCCAGATGTGGCTGTCTCCTCGCTTCACGGCTTTGATCTGCTCATGGAGCTCCTCCTTGTACCAGACTAATATTCCTCCTGAACACCGACCCTGCTTGATGTGTTTATTTTTCAGGGCGGGGACAGAGATTTCCCTGTATCCAGTGGGCACCAGGGACTCATTCTCTGTCCTAGTCCATGTTTCCAGGAGGATTTGTATATCGATATTTTTCAGTCTTTGGATGAAGTCTGGATCGTTAATTTTGCATCCAAAGGCTGAGGCGTTGAGGCCTTGAATATTCCAGCTGCTGATTATAAAGGACGTCATTGTGTGTCCACATACCTTGTAATGAGCGGCGCTGTGTAGGACGGGCTGGAGATGTGACTGTTGGATGTGTTGTAGATATTCTCGTGTTGTACAGTCACATTAGTTTTTTACATAGAGTGCTGAGCAGGGTCTTTATCATCTCCATGTCTCTGCTCTGCGTGTCTCTGTGTGAGGCAGGGGGTTTCCTCCATGTCTCTGCTCTGCGTGTCTCTGTGTGAGGCAGGGTGTTTCCTCCATGTCTCTGCTCTGCGTGTCTCTGTGTGAGGCAGGGGGTTTCCTCCATGTCTCTGCTCTGCGTGTCTCTGTGTGAGGCAGGGGGTTTCCTCCATGTCTCTGCTCTGTGTGTCTGTGTGAGGCAGGGGGTTTCCTCCATGTCTCTGCTCTGTGTGTCTCTGTGTGAGGCAGGGGGTTTCCTCCATGTCTCTGCTCTGCGTGTCTCTGTGTGAGGCAGGGGGTTTTCTCCATGGCTTTTGCCTCTGTTGGTCTGACCTTGGGTAAAGGGGTTTTTCTCCTGGGTGTAGTGAGGTGTGTGGAGTTTGAGGTCTTTTCATTGTTAGTGATGTCTCCATGTTTTGGCTTTGGCTGGTGTGGGGTCCAGGTCTGGGGGGTCTGTTCAGCACAATGTCTTTCAGTTCTTTGGCCAGAAGGCTGACCCCTCGTTTGTTGAGGTGTTTGTCATCATACAGGTGGTGCTGCTCTATGGAGGGGTGTTGTGCCAGGCTGATGTTTGACATTGAGCTGATGTTCGCTGCCAGCTCTGTGTTGATGGCCTGGGTGATCTCGTTGGGTACATCTTTTCTTGGGAGCACGGATGATATAATTATTTTACTGTCAGGGAACTTTTGTTGTGCCGTCTTTGCTAGTTGGGTCAGTTGTTCTGCAATCTGCTGTTGCTGGTCTTGGAGGTTGTTTGTACCCGTGTGTATAATGAGATGGTTTGGATTGGTAAAATGTGGGTTATTGATGACTGATGTGACTTGTTGGATAGTTGCACAGTGAATTTTACTGACCCTTTTTCCTGGGAAGAGTCGCCGTGAATTAAGGTATTTGCCATTTGAGTCAATTATTAGGACAGTATCAGGACATTGTGACTTGCGGGTGGCTTGTCTGATGCTATCTATCTATCTATCTCATATCTATCTATCTATCTATCTATCTATCTATCTCATATCTATCTCATATCTATCTCATATCTATCTATCTCATATCTGTCTATCTATCTATCTATCTATCTAATATCTGTCTGTCTATCTATCTATCTATCTATCTATCTAATATCGGTCTATCTATCTATCTCATATCTATCTATCTATCTATCTATCTATCTATCTATCTATCTATCTATCTATCTATCTATCTATCTATCTATCTATCTATCTATCTATCTATCTATCTATCTCATATCTATCTCATATCTATCTATCTCATATCTGTCTATCTATCTATCTATCTATCTATCTATCTATCTATCTATCTATCTATCTATCTATCTATCTATCTATCTATCTATCTATCTATCTATCTATC
>NC_134690.1:391537514-391617514 GCF_050947455.1 Rhinoderma darwinii
TTCTTAAGGGGGTCTTAAGACATGTCTGGAGCTTATATTGAGCGCTTTGTGAGAGGGAGCACCTACAGAGAAAGAAGGCTTACTGGCATCCACGCACATCTTTTATTCTATGGTACAGAGATACAAATATTACAAGGGGGGCGAGGCCAAAATGAGGCACTATGTGCCTTATGCCTCAATAACTCAGCATATTTGCATGAGTTTAACCATGCCCATTGCTAGAAGATACTGGTCCACATTGTAACAACCATATCTGTGCCTTGGACCTCCAACTACCACGTGCCATTATTAATTCTGGTGTCCTCCTATGTAATAGATGGGCCATTGGGCTCCATATGGCACCAGAACCCAAGTGTGACTGTAACCTCTGCACCCCTACATCTATGCCCCTGTGGCCTCAGACATAGGGATCTGGGTGAAATTGCAAATCTACCCACACTCCTACTACACCATTGTTTGGTATCCCATAAATCTAAGCAATGGGCAACACGGTGGTTCACTGGTTATTACGGTTGACTTGTAACACTGGGATCCTGGGTTTGGAATTTATATGTTCTCTCAGGGTTGATGTGGGTTTCAGGTACTCCAATTTCCTCCCTAACATAAAAAAAACCTTATAGGTCAATTGACTTATTATGATTTTGCCCATGGTATGTGACTGAAAAAGGGGACAGGGACTATTATAAGGGACTTGTCGCAATTCACAATAGTCCAATTTCCATACAGCACTGCGGAAAATGATGACCCTATATAAGAAATGTAAAATATAGAAATCGATTTCTGAAGCCGTAAAATGAATCATCCGGTAATTTTTTTTGTATTCCCTTTTCACATAAATCAATGTTTTTTAATATTTTTTTTTAATTTAAAAAGCATTCTTTTTATACCGCACGAGGTTAATGAATGTTCTATGTTCTTGAAGGTTTTTTTGACAATAAATATTTTTTCTTTTTTTATTTTATTATTTTTATTTTTACTTTTTTCCATCTACAAAGCACCACACACAGCACTTCATATCTTCTCCATTTAATAGAATGTAAATGACAATTTTGGTTCCCCTTTCAGAAGGGTGACAGCACAAGCGCTAAAAAACAAACAAACACCCTGACGTATTGTTTCTGTAGAATAAAATTTGATTTTAGATTCCCGACAGAATACATTTATTGGACGAGATTGTCTGCCGCAAGTTCACAAAATGTTGAGTATATTTTGCTACAAATCATATAGCACTTTCCCTTTTACAAATATTAGTTTCTGTAAGTGCAAAGACAAACGTTCATTCAATTAGCTCACAATACGACGCTTCCCCGTAGAACCGAGAATTTTTGTTTCCTATTCCGCTGCAGCAGCAGATGGACAGAGAATATCGCCTACAGCACCTTCCGCTGACAGTCTACTCTCCCCTCCCAGGCACTGCTGTTAGTAAATAATTAGATTTACACATTCCCCAATCTCCACACATCTTTCTACCGCATAATTAAAAGTGGGATGATTAGGTTATTGAATGGAAGGAGGAACTTTTTTATTGAGGTCCATTCATGATTTTATCAGGGCCAGCACTTTTATAGTTGTCACGAGGGTGCAGGCATCCAATTTTTCTTATCTGCCTGATTAATACAAACGCTGTTTCAGGACGCATTAATTAACAGATACAAATCTACGTTCTCATGGAAGGATCAATACAAAGAAGAAAAGAAGCATCAATGTGAATTTAGTGCTGATGATGGAGAAGACACTCCATTGACGTTTTACGTGCATGGAAACGCTAACGTTTCTCCACAATCCCTTTTGTCCCTGCCACTTACAAATTAACCATTTTTTTTTCCTCTCTCTTTCAAGCCTTACAATGTTTCGAACAGATTGTTGGGGTTTAATTAAAAAAAAGGTGATAAATTTTGTCACGAAAAGTGGCAGACATGGAATTCCCTATAGTCCCCTTGTTCAAAACTTTTTGTGTTACCTTATAAGCAGTATTTTTACCCCTTCATATACCCTCACAGACAGGACGAGAATCACACCTTGTACAGTGAATAAGGAGGTGACTACCAATATTATACAAAAAAATGTCAAGGGTAAAAACTTTTTGAAATGAACAGCTCCTTCCCTTTCCTAATAGATCTGGGGTCTGAGAGCTGAAGAGTTTATGTGTCAGTAAGACCTCTCCCAACATTTACATACCATTCGGAAGCACACAAAAGTTCAGTAAAGGGGTTTTCAGGCCCCTAAAAATATTTGCAAGTAACAAATAATTTAAAAAAAACTTCTAACATACTTACCCTTTAATTTTGAACAACAGGGTTCTGTTCTACTTACTGTTGTCCTCACACAGCAATGACGTGTTGGCCAGCTTCACGTGACCACGGCAGCCATATGCTGCCCGTGTCATCTATAGTGACATCATTTCTGCAGTCACATGGTGCAGAATGACACGTGGAGACAACAGTGGGGGACCCAGTGACTTTTATCAAGGGAAATAAGTTTGTTGATGTTGGCCATTGGCTGTTAGGGCATGCTGGGAGTTGTAGTTTTTCAAAAGCTAGAGAGCCACAGGTTACAGACTAATGGAATAAGGTGAATGTTTCCTTTCTATGTCCTCTTCTTAGTGAAGGAAGAATAGGAGATGCATTACTTTTTTTTAATAGATCTACATAATGCACTATATGCCATATTAGCCTTACGTGTATAAGTGACAAGTCCTATTTACATCATTATCAATGGGGCCTTTAAGCCAAACTCTGTGTCATGTCACAGATGTTTTTAACTAAGCTGCTAAGAATAAGAACCTGCTAATTCACAAACTAAACTGGTGCTTTGACCTGAGTAGTGGGCAATAGGTACAAACATGGGTCTCTCACTTGTGTCCAATAAATACTGTTGGTTCAAAGTCGCCAATAAAAGTTGTCCATTTCATAGCAGTCAGAAATAATTAGGCTTTTGTGATATCTACCAGAGGTTGTCACAGCTCCACCCCTTTTACTGACATCCCAGATTAATATGTAAGATTTTGTTGGTTAACATTCTCACCTCTCCCGACATGTGTGTTTAATTAAATAATTTTATTCCCCATGAAATAACACTGGTGGATCAAAGTTTTTTTTAGCACTCTGCACTGTTTTATTCCTGTGTTATTCCTCCTGAAAATGTATGCATAAATTGACAATTGGGTGTTACCATATGTTACAATTCCCCTTGTCAAAGGGACGTGTCCCTACACAGCCAGAGACTGTGAGCACTGATTGGACAATGTCAGGTTGTGTAGGGACACCGCCCCACAACCGATACCACCCAGTTGTCAATTTATTCATAAATTTCTAGGAGGAATAACAGAGGAATGACAACACAAAATTCTAAGAAAAAATGCCCCACCGTTATTATTTTATGGGGAAGCGAAGTATTTACTAAAAAAGAAATCTCCGGAGACCTGACAGGTTCTTTATAAACGCATGAATTTGTAAAGAACGATGGGTGGGAAAGTGGAAGGGACTTCAACTTAATGGGGTTGTCCACTTTGGATAATACTTTTTTTTGCTAGTTAATAGGATGATCACAGAGTGTCCTGCCGCTGGAAAACCCCAGCGATCGGCTGGAATTTGTGGAGGAACCTGGCAGCGCCACCACAGGAAAAATGAGGCATTACACAGTTCCCAGTTAAATCAATAAGCTGTCCGAAAATATTTCCCCCAAGACAGTGTACTTGTTGATGATTCATATCAGAACAGGAGCAATAGATTTACATATGTCCAAATTATACATAGTTTAATTAAAGGGAACGTTGATAAATCAATATGTCATTGAAAAGTCTTTGTCAATATTTAAGTTGTCCTATGAATATTTCATATAATGGGACTCTGTTCTTACCCTATTAGGTGCTTCATTCAAACCTATAGCATAAAAAGGGGAATCTTTACACATTACATGGGAAAAAGTATCAATAAAATGTATTTTATCATATTGGGCCAATTAAATCTAGACATAGATATATAGATGTATCTGCAGTCTAAAAATTCTCTTAGATAAATACTATTGAAATCAATAGATATCTTGTCTGGTGTCAGAATATGGCCTCATATAGCCGGCTGTATTACAGGTCAGTGTATAGAGGCGTAATATGGCAGCCATAGAAGTGTATGGGGCTCTACTGTACCTTTGTAAGCCTCAGATTTCCTGCAGAAGTTTTTTTCTTAAAATTTTATCTAATTCGAAAAAAATGGTGGCGTTTTTCCATCAGGTGCCATATTAAGATATGTGGACCGTAAAAAACAGTGTCGTAAGAAGGCACTATGCAGAAGACCTACGGATTAAATAGCGGATGAACACTTAATATTATCAGATGTCAAGAACCCTTAAAGGCGCAGAATGAGATCAGTAAAAAGGGATTTGCTTTTTTTTCCAGAAACATCTCTATAATTGTCCATGGTCTGGACTCTTGTCCAAGTGAATGTAGCTGAGCTGCAATACCAGGCACAGCCCATCGACAAGAGTGGCACTATTTCCAAGAAAAATTAAATAGACCCGTTTTCCTAACCCCAAGTTCCAGTCATCTGTGGGGTCCCCCACCTAAGTTATGAGATCTTAGAACACCTCTATAAAAAAAAACTGAAAAAAAAAAACACCTAAATATAATAACAATTTTAATTATAAAGATAATTCAACCGGTTTGGCACTCAAGCCTGCCATTTTGCACTAGGAGCCCATGTGCTTGACAACAGTGCCATGGGCAGCTGTCAACTAGTTTTTCTTTTATTATTATTAATTTTTTTTTCAACAAGCGAACTGATGCACTTTGCAGTCAACTTAACAAAAAAGGCTAAGCATAGAAAAGTGTGAAGGACAAAAAATATCTGACGGCTAGCCTTCAAAAATACACTCTCACTTCACAAGGCATGAATGTTTGTTTTCACAGCCCAGCGTTGACAGAAATAGGCTGCAATAAAGGCATATGAATTTAACCCCTGTTAGGCATTCCCTATATGCAATTGTAAACCAGAGCTGGCTCGCAGCGATTTCAGCGGACCAAGATGCCGGCTGCGATCAGCAAAGGAAGCCAATGATGGGTCTGTTTTGATGCTTTGACTGCTGTTTGTGTGTCTAAAAGATGACACATTAGACGTCCCTCCAACAGAACACATCATTGCTGAATACTAATTAGACTCTAATGACTCATTGCACTGTTGTGTCAACATCCCATACTTATCAGTATCATGCTTAAGGATAGAAAAATTACAGATTCCTTCTCCCTCTATCAGCTAATCTATGCTTGTATACAAACATTTTTAATTTGCTCATTTAACTGAACAGAAGGTGACCATTACCAGACCATTATTCTATATGTTTCTTTGGAGATGGTGAAAAAAATTAGTGATATTCGATAAAATCTTAAAAGGATTGTCTGAGATTAACAAAAAGAGGATCTGCTTTTTTTTTTCTCCAGAAACAGCGCCACTCTTTAATATTGGTTGTGTCCGGTATTGCACCCCATTTAAGATAATAGGGCTGAGCTATAATACCAGACAGGGTCCATAAACAATAATGGAGCTGTTTTTGGAAACGGAAAGAATAGACCCTTTTTTTTAAATCACAGACAACCCCTTTAATGTGAAGGGGATGTGTCAAAAGGACATTCTGTAAGATACCTTAATAGAGGTAAGATAGTGGCAGCATTTGGATGCACTGATAGGAGTAGTGGTACCATCAGACTTGTCGGAAGCCGTCCTTTTTTTCTGTTTCAGTGAGGGACAGTGCCCATTATTCACCTATAGTTATCTTAACTTTAGCACTACCCCATCCCATACTAGGCACTTCAGGGGGACATTTACTGGGTGCAATTACTCCTAAAATACCATCAATGTAAATGATATCCCAGGTGGAATAGCACCTTTATCTCACCATACATCCCACCTCACAAAGCCACCAGACCAGACAGGTCATTTCTGCTGAAAAGTTGTAGGTGTTAAACAGAAGCTCCAGTAAAAAAAACTAAATTCATTATGGAGTCCTTACATCCCCCTAGTAAATAGTCTCTACACGTGGGGAGCTTGCCAGGTTGTATCTGAATGAGTTCAGGAATCAGCCTAGCAAAAGGCTCCACCAACAGGGGTGGTCCTAATGGATCTTCTCGCTCTTCTCGAGACCAACATGGTCACCTTCTATGGTGGCAAATATAGCTGATAGGCCACCAGCCCTACTGCCCCTTATATATTGCAGGGGAAGATGGCCTCTGATCCCCAGTCCTGGAGCGGAGAATATTCGATAAATTCAGAGTTGTTTTTTTTTTAAGAGTGGAAAGGCAGGAGAGACATTTCCTCCCTGCCTGAATTTCTTTTTCTTCTTAATATGAATACATTGCATTTTATATAAGATTGTTAAAATGTAATCAATTAGATAAAACATAGTCTTTTATTTTAGAGCCTCCTAAAAGAATACAGATTTGCATTTGATATTTTCAGGCCGTATTTACAGGGCTTGGTCCTGTTATTACATCACTACACACAATCTCTTGTTTGCTCTTAGCGGTACATCACTTTCATCTCAGTGAAACCACGCAACATGGCATTCACAGTACATGTCCCTCTCAATCCATTAAGGACAATAGATTCCCACTAAACAAATATTCACTTGTCAGGAGTAGTTGAGGCACAAGATTCATTCAGCAATACTAAGTGTGTTCTGCAACAATTTAAAAGCCGTAAATTGGGCATTAACAAATAGCAATATGCTACCTGCTCGCTCACGTTGTGACCTTTTATTTCAGCTATTTCACAAAGTGTTAATGAAACGCAGCGCACGCATGGGATAATTGAGAATGCCATCCGTGTACTAGTGCTGTGGAAGGACTTTTACCAGGTATTCAATGAAATAAAAAGCTGTTAACACCATCATTTCTATTACAAATTTCTATGATTTTAATGTTTCCCGACACCTCCAACTATCGGGTATAACGTTTCAATTGGCATTTAAGGCAAAGTTCTGCATCTAAACCCACAAACAAGGGCACAGCCAAACTGAACAGGGCACCCAAGATATATGAATTATGCCACCTGCACTTATATTGTGTATTTCACGATTGCAAGCAATTATATAGAGGCGGACTGGGTGGTTGGGCAATTTAGCAGTTGCCAAGGGCCTGGCTGTTAAAGGGGCACAAAAAGACCAATCTTCTGCCCCCTGCATTTTACCGGGACCAGTGAGGAATTCCTTTGAGACTTATGGTGGTTTCACTCAATTATGGGGCAAACAATCGTTCATAGAAGGCTCGTTGACTATAATTACCCTGTGTAAACAGGGCAGCGATCAGCAGATGAACGAGCAAACGCTCGTTCATCTGCTGATCGTATCGTTCTAAAAAAGTTAAATATTGTTGTCCGCAGCACCTCTCTGTGTAAATGCACTGCCGACATGATAATAATGATGGGGACGAGCGATGGGAGTAACGACCGCTCGTCCCATCCATAGCTCCTTGTGGCAGGAGCAAACTAGCTCCGATCAATGAGCTGTCTCGCTGATCGGCGCTCGCTGCACCGACCGAAATCGTCTGGTGTAATAAGGACTTTAGTCGATTAATTGGCTGAGCATCTCCTATAAAGTGACATCACATCACCTGCCTGGTGATGTCACTAATCTTCTTTTGGGAATATTGACATAGCAAAAGCATCATATATAGCAACATACAAAAAATATCTGTGGCACACGATTACTATTCACTTTTGTACATACCTAATAACATAAATGTTCTAATGAAATATACAAATATTGCGCATTTTGCTCATTTCTATTGATAAGCCTGTAAATAAGGTAGTGAAGGAAACTATTAGAGTTCAACCAGGGTTAAAGACTGGGAGTCATATGTAGAAAAAATATGTAACACAAGTAGATGCTAATAATAAGAAAATATAAAAATAATAATAGTAAAATATATGAAATTAAATACACATAGAATTTTTTTATTATTTTTTATTGTACTTTTAATCATTTTTGTTTTATTTTCTTTAGAGGAGATACTAAAATACACAAGAAATTACAACCGAGGTATTTTGATATGTTACCAGATGGACGGATGGGTTAAAGAATTGCTACTTATTTGATGAGAAAATGAGTGTCTTACCCCTGAAGGTATAAAAGCCGGGCTATAATGACTTGGCAGTGCTAGAGACAGAGAGGCTTCACAGTTGACCCAGTAGTGGGTATATTCATAAACACTACCTCATATGGAGATTACAAATCTTACAAAGCAAACAGCACAAATCAGCTATGACCAGAGGGAATCGCACAGCAGAGTTGGAAACGACTTTGATTTTAAATGGGGGACATCAACGCAAATGTTTGTGTGTCTGTGACTGTATAGAGGATGGATCGCCTGTGTATACATTTTGTTACAAGGAAAAGCAGCTTTCCTACGGATAATGTACACGATATATACAGTATATAATATAATATATATATTTGGGGCTGGGGGGATTAGAGACCATCTTTTTACAAATCACACAGATGTAGCTGTGATAAGTTGGTCATTTAATGCCTTCTGAATACATATATTTCTTCATTGTGGGTCAGTGTGATACCATGACGTAATTTACATAGGACTGCAGATAAATAGACTGCATTATCATTACTGATAATAGAATGATGAGATTAGATAATGAATTGGTGAGATGAATATGGCTGCTTTCATAGCTCAGCAGTATAGGGTATGAGCCAAAAGAAGGGCAACTTTGGTTACCATGTAGAATGTAAAACAAAAAGTTACAAAAATAAGGGCCGGTTGACAATTAAACATAAAACATTGCATTGTAGGCCACATAGCATAGTGTGCCCCCCAACATCGTCTAGTACATCTCTATTTGGGCCTAATATACATGGCAGAGCCTTGTGCATTGAGCATGTATGGCGGCAAGCAAAGTGCCCGCAATTCCATACTACAGAGCCATAGGAACTCCTTCAATGGAACATATGAAGGCATACAGAGTTGCAATTTAAGCGGTTCGATATCAGTGGATGTGAACAGGAAACTTGTATGGAACGGTGATATGGTCGTGAGTCCTTTAAAGGGGTTCTCTGCCTTGTCCAATATCTACTTGTCAAAGGGGTCCATTGACAATCAACTGATCTCAAAGTTGGGATTCCGAGCAATTAGCTATAAACTGTGGGAAAATCTGGCAGTAAGTGTTAAACTTTCCTGCAGTGCCACCACAGGGGAAATTAAGTACTGCACAGTTCCTATTCAAATCAATGGGGTGTCTATGTAATACAGGACACAACAGGACACCTCCAGACCACTCTCCTGAGAGGAGGACCCCCCTCTATTAACTCAGAATTCCCTAATAGGGTGTATGAAAACCAGTTTGCTAAACCAGGCAACCCATTTCATTTAGAGTGGTCTTTCGGGTGCTGAAAGTGAACACAATTATAGTATGTTTGTAGATTAGGATTTTAAGAGGCCTATCCTACACCATGGATTATTAGTGTCAAACTGGAGTAATTCACTGTAAAATACATTAGATGTTGTTTTGGAGGGGGTGGGGTAAAAAAAGGAACAAATACGACTCCACGCCACCGGATGACCTATTTTTTAGAATGTTTAAAAGCCTCAGTCACAAGCTTTAGGCTTTGTTCTAGCGCTCTCTCATGTCACGTCACGTTATTGAGCTGAAGCTCTGCGCTCTTTTAAGTCAATACTAAACCGCTCGCATGCTTTAGAAGCCTCATCCGATGCGGAAGTTTTTAAAAAGTGCCTGTCTATATGGCTCATATAGTCACTGGACATGTATTGTTTAATAACAGTTAGTGTGCATGTGGGTGACCAAAGGTAGTTAGCAAGATTATACCTTAGAGAACAAGTTTTTCACTTTCAGCTCCAAATTTTAGAAACTTTATGGGATAAATTCTACTCAACATTACTAGTCCTATTAGCTTCTGCAATTATTGTACATTGTTTCCTGTTCTATCTCACGTCTATGACCGCTTACACACTCTGAATACGGGTGACCACAACTATTGTGTCTGTTACATGTATAGAGGGAGTGGTCACCGATACAGGAAGTAGCAGACAGCTGAGGAGATGGAGGCCTCGGAGTATCTATGATGAAGGATTTAAACTGACCTTCCGGTCTCAGGACAAATCTATAAACGAGATGGGGTATAAGGAGTAATATTACCTGGTGCCCTTCAGTTCTTCCCTCTGTCGTGGATCCGCCACTTTGGGGTCCCCTTTGTGCTATCCCAAAATGGCCACAGCGCTTCTCAGACTGAGTATAAGACCCTCCCTCTGGTCACGGATTGGACAGAACTGCTCATGTGAGCAGCTCTGGCCAATCCGAGAACAGTGGGAGTGTATCAGACTCAGTCTAAGAAGCGCTGAGGCCATTTTGGAACAGCACAGAGGGGACCCCACAGCGGCAGATCCATGAAAAAGGGTCACAACTGGAGGACACCAGGTAATATTACTTCATATACCCCATTATATTTATAATGTTGTCCGACGACCGGAGGGTCGCTTTAAGTAAACAAATACATAGCTGCGGGGCAAGGAATGATATTTCTATTTGTTTACATAAAAGTAGTATTACAGAGACTGCACCTTTAAGAACTTTAAAGGAAAAGGTCCCAAATAGATTAAAATAACTATCACTGGTCGTAGTGGTGACGTTGTGTACCAACTGAAGAGGTCACGTGAGGTACAGATGTGACGTCATTGTGGTACTGACATAAACTACAGCTGACAGGGCACCGGGAACACACAGCATGGGCACTTTACCGTTTAATTGTATTA
This sequence comes from Rhinoderma darwinii, assembly GCF_050947455.1. Lineage (NCBI taxonomy): Eukaryota > Metazoa > Chordata > Amphibia > Anura > Rhinodermatidae > Rhinoderma > Rhinoderma darwinii. The sequence continues at coordinate 391,548,280 of NC_134690.1, forward strand.
TAAGAGGTTATTTTCAGCTGTTTTTAGCCTCCTGTCCCGTTTTACTTGGACAACCCCTTTAAAGAAAAGTATCGAATTACACCATATTTTTGAAGGGACGGAGAAAAGACCAGGACATTCAGTGCAGTATAGGAAATACAATTCAAAGGTATATTTTTTCCTAGGATAGTAAATCTATAACATTTTAGTCACATGGAGTAATTTAATTTAAAAAAAATTAACCCTTTCATTTATCCTGAAGAAGAGGAGTTAAAACCAACAAAGTAAAAAAAAAAAGTGAGAATCTCTTTCGATTGTAACACACCTAATTAGCCATAGGCAGACTCTTAATTGCATACATTAGGATGATTCCATAGTGGAGATTAATTCTAAATATACCCCAGCAGCTGGTTAAGATGCCATGGATTACGGTGTGGACTGTACTTTTCCATTTAATTAGATATCAAAATTAAGCAGCAACAAGCATTTTGACATAACGGGGATCAAACCGTCGCCTGGCTTCCCCGAGCTGCACTAAAGTGACCACTAAACAGAGCGGCACAGATGGAGAGATATTAAATGCCGCACTGGAAAGTCATTTCAAATAATAAAATATCAATATTTACATTTTAATTACCCCTACTGAGAGGCGCTCTGTCATTTTCACTATTGCCGACACAGCAAGGGGTGGTAAAATGACATTGCAGCTCTGCCTGATAGAATATTTTATTTCCATTAAAGAGTGACAAGTATTTTAAAGGCAGTGACACCCAGTGTGTGAACAAGAAAGACAGTGGATCAGAAAACTCCTATTAAGGGAATACATTTCCCGAAAAAGGAAAATTGACTTTACAAAGCTAATCCCCTCTTGACACAAATATTAATTTTCAAAAATGTTTTGTGTGTATGTGTGTGTCTGAAAGCCTGCAATGGGAATATCACTTTAAAGTGCACAGGCGATGTGTGACAAGGGTAAATATAAAGGAAAGACGCCATTTAGCTTATAGACTATCATCGGCATAGGCTGTTTCCTTCCGTTGTATCAAACCGGGGCAGATAAAAACAGCAGTGTTGCCCGTAATGACCTATTAGGTTAAAATTGGAATTGCCAATTGGATCCAGGGTACTTATGGCCTGTTGACATCTGCGTTGGTACAGCCGATGTTCTGCTCCATCAGAGGATCAGAACAACGAAAATACGGAAGCGCCCGTTCCGTTGTATTATGGACACCACCGGCGGCCAACGGAACCCATGGATTGCACTATTGTTTCCGGTATTTTCTGTGGAGGTCCCTAAAAGCGCCTCCAACGCAGATATGAACAGGCCCTTATTGATTGCTATAATCTACACTCCTTTTTGTTTGTTTCAAAAAGTTTTTCAAAAAAGTGCAAATAGTTTAATGAATCTAGATTGGTAAATCTGGTCACAGAAATATAGCTGGCTTAGATGGAAAAGATGTGTACCCATCCTCTGACCACCGGATCGGTGAAGGTCATCCTTCCCATTAACATCCGTGAATTCAAGGATTGTATTCATCTCAGAGATTTTATTATATATCTAAAAATAATCTTGTGTTATATTAAGTGTTTCCGATCATCTGCCTTATATATTGTTATATAGGGACCCATAATTAGCCCATGTATGGCCAAAATCCAAGCCATACATATTATAAGGGTAGCTCATGCAGCTTCTGCCGGACCCATGAGAATTGGGGGTCCCATTTTACTATCCTGTGGACTATGTGATACTACAAAGTCTTCCCCATTACACAATCACAGGAATACTAGCCAAAAAGTGAGTGGGGGGGGGGGGGAACAGCCAGAGGGTAATGATGCCATTTCTATCCTACAACAGTTTGTAAGGTGGTGGACAAGGGCATTAGGCACTGGGCCATGTTGTCCTGTGATGGTGGACTGTGATTATACGAAGAGATGCCAGCAGTCCCTGTTCTACCCCATGTGTACCACAGGCCAGCATGGTAGCTGCAGTTGAGTGAACTATCTCATGTGAATGAGGACACTTTGTTGACAGTGCTTTAGTATATGCTGTATACTAATAATAATACTAGTACTAGTTTTAAAAAACAAAAAAACAAAGACAACAAAAACAACAATCATGGCTTCATTTCTGCATCGTAGGCACAGTTCAGAGCCTTCATTGCAGATTCTGTAATATTTCAAGAAAAAAAAACACTGTTTTACTGGATTCCACCGCATAACCCGACAAACTCCATTATAAGTCAGTCGGGCGCCAGTGGTATCCATAGTACGAGGGATCCGATGCGGCGTTCTGATTTCCGTTATAAATACATACCATGATGCAGAAGTGAACATAGCCTAACCCATATATTACACATGTTTTTTGCTATGATTTTTTTTTACCACTAATTTGCCCTTAGAAAAGCCAAAAATTTACTATCACTGAATTTTTTTTCTTTTTCTAATGACTTAAAAATATTTTTGAACAGAATTTCAAATATTGTTTCAGAACTCCCAAGGAACTGACATCAGAAAACACTGGAACTCTCCCAAAGTAAAAAAATATGGGCTATGCTTTTATTAAATATAGTCATTGACTAAGACAGATGACCCAATGTGTTGTTTTTTTTGTTTTTGTTTTTTTAATTTATTCCATATCTTGAGCCCCAAAAATAAAATTTCAGAATGCAAAGAGACGGAAGTGAAGAATAAAAAAAAGATATCATCCATAGATCTAGATGTTATCAAACATGTATTCATAAAAATTGGCAGTATGAAACCCCGAACATCATATATTCAGAAAGACAGAAGCAAGCAATAACTCTTTCTCTGAAATGTCTGTCGATGTGTCAGGATCTTAAATGAATTTATTGCCCTTTAGCAGTAGCAAGATGAAATTCCACTGTCACTAGTCACTACATAGACACCCACACATCATGCTGTTATTATGGAGCTATGGTTGGATCCTACCTCAAAAGAACAAGGCTACGGAAAGCCACTTAACGGTCTTCCCTCTCTCGAAATGCCTAGCACCTTTTAATTTCTGTAAGAGCCACGCTTGAAAATCTTAATTAATTGTTCCATACTGCTTCAGGATCATTATGCAATGTAATAAAGGCCGTGTAATTATGAAATTTCACAGCCATTACCGAGGCTGATGGCTCGTATTTCATCATCAGCTGGACCCAATGGCTTTTAGCTGCTATGCTCCTCTTTGATGAACTACAGACAGATCTATCAGAAACCAAACCGTCTCCAGCCAAGGCGGTTATAATAGCAACCTACAGATGAAGCCTTACATACAATAAACTATAAATCTACACACAAATGCAGGCGAGTTGCCCGAGGATGACACGGAGAGGATAGAATGACTGTCGGAGAGGAGGGGAGGGGGGCTGACTGGATAAAGGACTTCCATAGCTTTGTCTTCTCACAAGGTATGATTTTGTAAAGAGGCAAATTCTTACTTGAAGATTTCAACCATCAGAAAAAAAAAATCAAAGGGAAGGAGATGGATGATGTTGTCGTCTGACTAAGAGATAGAAGGCACGGCATTATTCTTTCCTACATTTTCTTCAATAAGAGGCATGGATGTGTGTAAATTTATAGCAGACTCCTCTATCAAGGACTGAAAGGGAAAAGAATAGATATTCAATATTTAAAGAGCATCTGTCACTAGGACAAAACCTGTTTAATTAGAGGACCGAAAAAATAGTCCTACTGGAAGTAAGTACTGGGTGAAAAGGCAAAGGGTGTAAAGGCGTCACCTGAAGCTTTTGGGCCCCAATGCAAAATCTATAACAGAGTCCGCCAACAATTGTGCATTATTTGTAGTATCGGTTTCCTAATGGCGAGACTACCTCGGTACAGCCTATAGAGCTACACATCTGATTGGGTCATCTGGTGCAAAGTGAGGGCCAAAATCTAGAATGTGTGACCTCCCATTTAACCCTCTTGTCCAATCAGAAATACCGAGAGGGCTTATCTGCCAGAACATCCTGGCTCCATAGACTCATTGGAAGTACAAAGTCTGCATTGTGTCCTGAGAGACCGCTCAATGCTTTCGGATGTTCTTGAGAGGTAGCAATTGATATTTGTAGATCTGGAATGGACTAGAGTTTGGCCCCTGATAGACACTTTCGGGGGATATGGATATTTTGTACATAGAGATACATCTACAAGCTCCAATGTACAGACAAAATTACTGCAAGAACTTTACAAAGACATCAATGAAAAATACCCCAAAAAGTTAGGCACCAGCAGCAAATTTCAAGGCCCGTTGGCTACCTAGTTCCTAGGATTTGTCCAGCCTTAATCTAAATGATATCCTAATATATAAGAGCCAGTCCAATTCTTAGCCGTGAGTGCCCTTTAAAAAGTGCTGAGATAAACATACATTCGGCAATGGTTGAATCTAACCAGGGCTACCAACAAATGCATTGATATTACACCTCCTGTATACATTATATGGCCAGAGCATGGTTATCCAGCCATCCCATTAAACTTTGGGTCCAATGGCAAATACTGTTTGGCCCTGGAAATGAGCCCGTTCATACTAAAACTGACTCTTCATGGATTTAATGATAATCTAGTGTTTAATAATTCATATTATGTTGTAATTATGAGTTTTACACACTGTGTTAAATAAAATTCCCTTTTTCCTTCAGTGGTTTTGGAGCATTTTTCTTTAATTCAGGCAAATAAATGAAAGATTTCAGGGTGAGAGGCTTGTTGGATAGAAAATTAATAGACCACGAAATCACCAGCAGGCAATTTGAAATTAATTAAGCAAGCTTATCAAGCTTTTAAGTGCATAAAAGGCAAAAAAATACATAAAAATGTTTAGGAGAAAGCTAAAAGGAATTGCTTTGTAAATGAATGGAAAAGTAAACAAATAAATATAATGAGATAGATGATAGGTGATGATATAACCCCACTTTATAGCAAATATATTGGTGACTTAAAGTTACACAAAGTCTGCTGAGCAGAAAAGATTTGACTTATATTTGCATATTTGGCAGAGAGAGATAGATAGATAGATAGATAGATAGATAGATAGATAGATATGAGATAGATAGATAAATAGTATAATATATGGTGACATATTATAGTTCGCAACTTTATGTCTATGGTGACGTCCAAATAACCCCTCTAGATGGATGGATGTATGGATAGATTTGGGATAACAGATAGATAGATAGATAGATAGATAGATAGATAGATAGATAGATAGATAGATAGATAGATAGATAGATAGATAGATTTGGGATAACAAATAGATAGATAGATTATTATTTAAAACATAATTAGTTTCTTTTTCCGTTATTTCACAGTTCATACAAATAAAAAATGAACTGACATTCACACAACATGTATGGCCTTGGCTCAGTCCAGTTATCTTTAAGAAAAAAGGCAAAAAAATCAATATTTGTTGACACTGACAAAAATTACATTATTAGTTTTCAGCATTTTTCCTCCACTAGATATTTCTTTACTGTCCCCAGAGCCTCTTCAGTTATCTCCCCAGGCCCAAGCCTCTCAATATGACTAACCAGGTATCTTGTTAACTATCTGCAGGTCAATAATCAGCAGTCCTCTCGAAGGGCTTATTGGAAGTTAAGTCAAGAGCCCTCGAAGTTTGGAGTGAATGAGGTTTATGTCAACTCTTAATTATGAGATGTGGAGAATCCATTTGGAATCACTTTGGATAGCTTCATTACTGTAGATATTTCCATGGACTGTTACTGAGAAATTCATAAAAAAACAATTGAGTCAGTCGCATGGTGGGTCATATCATTTCCATCAATTTGCCAGATAAATCAGCATGGAAAATTTTGGGAAAATTTTACACAAGGTCACCTAGTTTTTTCTTGCCCTTCCTAATATATACAAAATATATTTGATTGCAAAAATGACATTAGGTCACTCTTGGCTTGGTGTCCAAAGAACACAATAGACATGTGCCATCTGTTAAAAATATTTTCTAACATTGACCATTTTGATCAAAAATAGTTGGTTGGGACATCTATTGACAGGATATGATGTATATACCTCCAATATTACAGTTTGCACCATGTACTCTATATGACTTGCACTGCACTGATGTCTGTTGTATTTCAGTGGTCATTAGAAGTGGAACTTGGAAAGTCCTTCCATATCTTAATGAAGATAATTTTTGAAAACAGGAAACTTTTTAATATGAGTTCTGAATCTGTCAATGTAAAATAAATGGAAATCGAATGTGGCCAGGCAGCTGAGGGAGTTCATTGGCCCTGTTTACTCTCCATGCAGACAATAGGGCATATGAGTCAGGGGTGGACCAGTGGCTTTGATAACACCGGGCACCAAGAGCACATGCCCCGTGTCTTTTGCTCAGTGTCCACGATCTCCCGGCGATAACAGTTGCCACATTCAGTTCTATCTGTCTACTCCGCCTCTACCAGTGCCCCACGGTGTCCCTGGTAACTTCACATTCTATCTATAACCCCTGGGAAGACTAGTAAAAGTTTTTGAGAGTTTTTGATTCTCAGTTGGTTGATCAGTTGAGCATCTGATCTTAGATGAGATCGCCATGTGCCATGATGATGTCATTACCCCCTTTGGGATACAATCAACATTAAGAACACAGAAATATTTATTAATACAGAATAATATAAATAAAATATTTTTGAAAATTCTTCACATTTTTTAAAACATTTTTTTACAATTCCCAGCAGCTCCAGCATTTTTTTTTTTCCCCCTGAAAAGGTCTACACTTTCTACCAAAGACCATGACATTTAATAACACTTTAGTGTCGGGATTCTACTTTTTAGACTAATAAGAAAGATATGGTTTACTGCCTGGGTATTCTTCCAACTTTAATTAAGCAAAGCGTTTCCCTCTGGAATATTGGAGGGTATCTATTAACACCGCAGCTCGCGAGCAGAACAGATTTACAGATTCAGAGGTAATTGTTACCTATTCATTCCTCCGAACCCCTCTTGCTGGAACTGTTTAAACCAAGTGCTTGTTATCAACTTGGCGAAGGAAGACAAGAGGATGAAAAAAGCAAGAGAAACACTGATTATCATCTTCTATTCATTGATGATTTAATTGTAGTTCTTAATCTGTTAAATTAAATACAACAGTGAAATCTTTGTTCGATCACAGCAAAAACAAAAGACGGTATAAAGTATCATCAAAGGTACATTACAAGAGCCCCTGTAATAACTCACACTGGTTACAATCAACTACGAAGAAGTTTCAGTGAGAGGCAAAATCGCACTGGACGAAGGACTTTGAAGTCAACGAGACTCCGAACCAATGCTATGTGTAATGCTTTATACTATATACCAAGTAGAATATTTTAGGTAAAGGTCAGTTATATCCATAGGAAATCAACAACTTACACAATTGGGGGGAGTTTTCAACACTGGGGCAAAGGAGCATGTGGAGCAATTGCCTCTGGTAACCCATCATATTCCAACTATCATATTTGGAGGCCTTTTTAAAATGAAATCCGTATCCATTTAAAAAAAGATCTCACCGATTGGTTTAACACAACTGTGACACTGGGTTGCATTAAAGTTGCAGTATGGTGCAACAGTGAACAGTACCCCAGTAAAAGTGAGCACAATTTATGATTGTTGTGCAACTTTTACCAAAAAGGAGACAAAGACGGGCAGAAAGGTTATATGAGTTTATTTTGGGGTTTTATCAAAGTTGCAGTATGGTGCAACAGTGAACAGATCCACAATAAAAGTGAGCGCAATCCATGATTGTTGTGCAACTTTTACCAAAAGGAGAGAAACAAGGGCGGAAAGGTTATATGAGTAATTACAATTTTGGTAATTGCTTAGTGCTATGTACACAGTATAGATTATGACATTTCTTAGAGGATATTTAGTATTAGTTTTACTGCTTTATCTTAAGCTTCATCATAGATCCCAAGTAGTGCTTGGGGAAATGTTTACTTTAAAGTCCTATGATAAAAATGAGCCAATCCTTAGTTAATTCCTAGTAAAGTAGTGTTGTGGTCTTCATAATAATGGCAGGGAAATTAGTAGATTGGCTTAGCCATCAAAAAAATCTGACCTGGGGCTTGTCCACACACAACGGAATTGCTGCAGAAAATTTCTGAAACTGTGGTGCAATTTTCCGCCCGGAATGTCCACTGCGAAAAGCTGCAGCACTAAAGCCGGCCAGCATCCTGGGATGACGTTTCATCCTAGGAGACCGCTGCAGCGGCGGTCACATGGGATGAAGCGTCATCCCAGGAGGCCAGCCCTCTGACTTAATTCAGGCCGGCCTCCTGGTATGACGTTTCATCCATGTGACCGCTGCTACAGCCTGTGATTGGCTGCAGCGGCGGTCACATGAGATGAAGTGTCATCCCAGGAGGATGAAACACAGACTCCTAGGTAAGTTGGTATATTTTGGCGGCGGGATCGATGCAAAATCGGAACAACTGCTATTTGATGCGGGATTTACATCCCCATTGAATTCAATGGGGAAATCCTGCAACATATAAGCAGCGTTTATGTAAAGAGAATTGACATGCTGCGGAATGTATTTCCGCACCACAGTTAAATTTCCGCTCAGTATTTACTCAGCGTGTGGAGGAGATTTGTTCAATCTCATCCACTTTGCTGCTACTGTATTTGCTGTGGATTTTCCACAGCATTTACACAACATATGAACTGGCCCAAAAACATATGAACTGGCCCACAACATATGAACTGGCCCAAAAAACTCAGACATTCCGCTGCGGCAAAAACGCAACATTTCCTGTGTTTTGTTACGGCAGAAAATGGTGCGTAAGTTGCAGCGTTTTTTCACAATGTTAGCAGATGGCGACATCTCTTCTGAAAAACGCAGCAATTCTGGACATTTTCCGCAGCAGGACTTGACATGCTGCGGTATGAAAAATACGCACCGCAGGTCAATTTCTGCTCTGAGTTTTTACGCAGCGTGTGGATGAGGTTTGTTAAATGTCATCCACTATGCTGCTACTGTATTCTGCTGCGTTTTTTCTGTCCGAAATTCTGTCCGGAAAAAACGCGGCAATTCCGCAGCGTGTGGACGAACCCATACACAGGAAACAGGTTTCCTTTCAGCCCTACAACAGTCTGGATATGTTTCCAACAAGGGCATTAGAGGATATTCTGGGTGTGTAAGGAAGGACGTATTCCCTGCAAACAGGAGGAACTGTAGAGGATGCAAAGCTAGCAGTCACTCCGAGGCCCTTGTCCTTTAAAACACCAAACAGCTCCTCTGCTACATAAGAGGATGCTAGTACTATAAATAACATTATTAAAGGGGTGGGGGGGGGGCTGTTACAGAATTTTTCAAGGGGCTAAGGAGCTTCAAGTTAGGCCTCAGCTTAATTTGGCCCCGACTCCTTTCTAAAGTAAGGTTTAAAGTGGACCTGTCACTAGGTCACATAAGTTAAATTGGTTTAGGGTATGTTCACACAGAGTTTTTTGCAGGCCGTTTGCCGAGTTTTTCGCTCGTGGCCATTGAGCGCCGCGGGCAAAAACGCCACGAAATACGCTTTCTTTGCCTCCTATTGTTGTCAATGGGATGTCAGAGACGTAAACGCCCGAAGATAGGGCATGCCGTTTGTTTTTCCTGCGAGAAGGTTTTTCAGCTTGTGGGAGAAAAAACGCCTCCGCCTCCCATTGAAATCAATGGGAGGCATTTTTGGTCGTTTTTTTGGCGCGTTTTCCGAAACGGTTTCCGCGTAAAAAAAACTCTGTGTGAACTGACCCTTACGGACCTGAATAGCTCGGTCTCCCTGATTCCAGCGCTGTTTTTCTTTTTTTTCTGGACCCGCCCACAGTGGGAGGAGGTAGAGTGCCTAAGGTAATATAATTCTACTTGGAGGATCCATTTATATTTACAATATTAAAAAAACGTATCAATAATTATCATCAATAACAAACATAACTGCTACGGTGTATTCAATGATGAATCTCCATTACCAAAAAAAAATAATTCAAAAACATTTCTTTTAATTTACTTTTAATGGTAATATTTTTTCCTATGACCATTCTCTATGACTAATGGCACACAGCAATTTGTCTGAAAAAAAAAAACCTGTTCATATTTCTAATTTTATGCCTTCCTGGCACTGATGAAAAGATGCCCCAATTAAGTCATTTATTAAAGTTTGGGTCGCAGTAGGGACGTCGTTAGGGGAGTGCAAAAAAAAAATAAAAAATTTGCAATGTCCATTTGAGTCTCGTCTGTGAACTTTGCATGAACCGACAGGAATAATGTAGTGTGATGACAAGCCAGTTATACCTTCCACTAAATTTGCTGTCTGGAATGAACTGAAATAGTGTTTGGTTTGTGTAATTACGTCCATCTATCTTTATATTCCAGCGGCATATCGCAAATTGAAAATACTAAAAATTGACTGTTGGTTCTGATATTTAATGATTGCCAAAGACAAGACTGTGATTTATTAGTTACTTACCAATGTGACATATTTGCATCTTATTAGATGGAGATTACTATTCCTTGAAATGCGGACGAGGCCTGATCATGTCTGATGGATTGATTTGATTTGCAAATGTAATCAAACTAATAAGAGGGAAAAAATGAGCAATAATGCCTTGTTTTTCAACTGGCAATCACTCCCCTGCCAACAAGGATGATATTCCTGACTAAGCAATCTTTACGCCGTCTCCCTGTCTTCTTCAATAAACAAAGGGATGTAGAGAGCTTTGATAAGAGGATAACAAGACCACTACGGATGCACAGGAAGATTACAGTCTTCTCTACGGTTTGCTGCCGCCGCCGCCGCCGCTCTTGCTGACATGCTCCTTCAGCCCTGGCCCGGCAGCAATAATATATATGTCTCCATTGCTGCAGTTTTAAATGAATGTCTTCATAGGCTGGGAGAGCCTTGAATAGATTGCAAGCCTCTACATGAATAAGTGGCCCTGATATGTGACGAATGAAACAAGAAGGAGATTTATTGATCACCGCGTTCTTAAAGGCGATGGTGGAGACCGTAGGAATATCACATGAGATGAAACCGTAAAATCGAAGAAAAAGGATCTGTTGAGATAAATATATACATACAGCCTATACGGTGTATATATAAAAATTCACATTAAAGGGATTGTCCACGCACGGACAACTGATGACCTATTCACATGATATGTCATCAGTATATGATCGGTGGGGGTCTGACACCTGGACCCTGCACCGATCAGCTGCTCCAGGCACCGGATGTCCATGCTGGAAACAGATGGCTCCGGTCAATTAATAGCGGCCGAGCTGCAGTAGTTTGAGAGCCATTTGCTTCCAATTGCTGCATACCCTTCGTAAAATCCGGCAGCCGGAGCCGCTGATCGGTGCAGGGTCAGGTTGTCGGACCCCCACCGATCATATACTGATGACCTATCCTGTGGATAAGTCATCAGTTGTCTGTGCGTGGACAACCCCTTTAAAGGGAAATCTGGGCAAAAAGAAAAATGGCTGCTATTCAGAGGCATAGCTATAGGTGGGGTAGAGGTAGAAATTGCACCTGGGCCTCGCCTCAGAGGACCTAAATGCCCCCCCCCTGCCACACATGTAGATAGCAGTATTAGAAGTGGCACATGGAGGTTGTGGAGGTCTGTTACAGATTTTGCAATGGGACCAAGGGGCTCTAAGTTACGCCTCTGACCCATCACAATTCCTATAGGGGGAGTCACGCAGCATTCCCCACCCCTGAATAGCAAATAAATCAATTTATGCAGTGCTGTATATTCTCCTGGCCCACATTCCTATCTGACCTGATCTGTTTTTCAGGAGGATAGAAAAGCTGGGTGGGCTGAATTGGCATCCATAACGGTTGATACCCAGCTTTCCCAGAAACCGATATAAAGGAAGAATTTTAATTCTTTATATAATTTATGGATCATAAGCTTAATTGAGAGCAACCTGCCAATATGGAAATACTAGACAAGGATTTTTAAGTCCTCTGCAATCCTATTTATGGGCCTGTGCCTTATGTGTAGTAGAGGACTGTTACTTTAAGGATATTACCTGTATATATATATATATAACCACATTATAATACAACAGTATTAAGAGTAACTGGGGGTTAATTCCTTAGCAGCTTATTGAAGCAAATGTAGGTAAATCCTCTAAAATAAGGTCATGGGAGAGCAAACCTAATGCAAGTGTGTCGGCTCAGTCCATCAGTTTATCTCATGTTTTGTTTCTGTCTATCCTCACACCCACTTCACATTTATGTATACTTCTGGATATTTTGCGTCCAACAATATTTCACAGGATAAATCTGCAGGAAAAAGTTAAGTAACTTTGTAAATAATTTTACTGTTTTTATGTAATTTCAAAACATATTTAGGTACTTTTAAAATTTTCCTGGTTGTCCTTGGTAACAGACAGCAGTTTATCTTCACTCTGCTGTCAGACATGTAACTTCACAGCTTTATAACGGTCACGTAAGCTCCCATAATGCCCTGCTCTCTGACAACACCAAATCAGTAGGATTTTGAATGTGAGGGGTGTAGGTATAAGGGGTGCAGCAGTAACAGTTGATCCTGCGCACTGGTGCAGGAAGGAGCCCAAAGGCTCTTCTGCCGAATAAGACACCAGTATTATAAATGTTACATAGTATGTGGGGGCCCTGTTACAGATTTTGCACTGGGGTCCAGGAACCCAGGAACTTTTCTGCTGAATGTTATACCCTTCAATAATCATGATGTTGTTCGCAAGACACCTTCTAACATTTCAAACCTCATTTGTGAAACATTTTTAAGTCACACCCCTGAACCACTAAAAAAAAACAAATCTTCCTAGGAATGCCCACTGTGTTATATCTCAGGACAATTCTGTGAAAAATGGTTCAGTAATACAAAACGGCTGACTCCATGGGGTCTTCAGTGGGGATGAGTAAACAGTTTTGCCAGATCCTTGGATTTGCCAGCCCATAAAGTACAATGGATAAATCGATATGCCTATAATTATCGTAAATTGGTCAACAAAATAATTCAAAACCGGCAATTCTCCATTTGCCCAATGTATCCCAATGGATGGTGAATAGACAACTGATTTGCTAATCAGTGAAATGGCAGCTATATGATGATGAGGAAATATCATTTCAATTACACATCATTGAAGTGAACTTTTTCACCAAGCCCTCGTATATTGATAGCAATTTAAAAAGTGAAGGCGCGTAACATACCCAGTGGCAGTGGAAAAATTACGGCCAGAAGTCTGACTTTTTAAGAAATGCTGACTCTCCTCTGTGGGTTGGCATTGTGACCCAGATACTCTTCCTTTCACTGACACACGTTTTATATGTCCAGGGTCAATGTGTGATCCTGCCAGAAACGTGCTGACTGGCCAAAGGTTTCTTCTTATGCAGGTAATTAATCCTTTTTCCAATGTGGGTTAAGCAGATGCAAGGCTGACTCGAAAGAAAATGAATTTTCAAGCTGTCCTCCTCATAATACAAGATCTGGTACTTTATAAATACTTTCCCTTTAAAGGAGTTTTTGTTTTTTGCACTGTGTATAGACTGTTTTTGTATAAAAAGGGATATTTTACCTTTATTAAAAAAGTATATGCCTTTGTGTCGCCTATACCAGAAAAACGGCTCCAGTATCTAGTCTTTGCAAGAGACCGGCTACTTGGATGCTATGAAGCCTTTGAACAGAGGGGCCCAACGCAGGTTGGTCCCATCTCCTTTGTTAGTGGACCTCTTCCGTGGAACTGCAATGTTTAGGCCCTTTTACACGAGCCAATTATCGGGCAATTGAGCATTTACAGAACGCTCGTTGTCGACAATTGCCCTGTGTAATCAGGGCAACAATCAGCCAATGAACGAGCAAACGTTTATTGGCGGATTGTATCATTTATGCAGCCTAAAATATTATCGTTGTCGGCAGCGCATCTCCCTGTGTAAACAGGAGATGTGCTGCCGACATGATAGAAATGTATGGAGACGAGAGATCGTAGTAACGAGAGCTCGTCCCCATACATAGCTCCTTGTGAATGGAGCGAACGAGCACCGATCAACCAGCAGTCTTGTTGATTGGCGCTCGTTAACACGTCCCACGTTGGGCCGTGTAAGTGGACACTTAGACTTGGGAGAAGATAACGTCATTGGGGACCTTGGACAACCACTGATTCCGAAAAAATTAACATTGAGTGTCACTCTGTAGAGCACATGAACACCTTAGGCACTCTCTGGATATTTTTATCACTCAGAATTTCCAATATGGTGCCCACAATGAAAAATGCCATTACAATTATAGCCCTCTATCATTAGAGCGGTCATAGATATTTCCACTCAATTTCCTACCCAACATTCATGATAAAAGCCTGGAAAGCTATTAAAGAGGATCTGTCCCCTCTGCTGACATGTCTGTTTCAATAAATAATTATATTCCCCATGAAATAACAATTCTGGAGCATCTTTTCTTAGAACTCTAAGTTGTTGCTGTTCCTCTGTTAATCCTCATAGACATGTTTAAATAAATTGACAACTGGGTGTTACCAGTTGGGGGTGTGTCACTACACAGACTGACAATGTCCAATCAGTGCGGAGAGTGAGACTGTGTAAGGACACGCCCCTTTGACAAGGGGAATGGTGACACCCAGTTGTCCAATTATTCATAAATTTCTATGAGGAATAACAAAGGAATGGCACAATGCAGAATTCTAAGAAAATATGTTCCAGAATTGTTATTTCATGGGGAATGCAAGTATTTACTAAAATATACATGTCGGACAGGTGACAGGTCCATTTAAAGGGGCAATTTAAGGAAAATTAAGTCGTAATTTGGCTTTACTTTACTCAGGTCAAGCCCTGTATCTAATAACCGTGGCCAGGGCAGATTGACTTGTTGGTACCACCACTGACCCCAATAGTTCCCTTACTTGAACGTATTCTAGCGTATGTCTATTTTTTTAAGGCACATCCAGACATCCAAACAATATTCTAAACTCTATCCAGTTATTCACGAAGAAGCTAGACCGTTTCCTGTGCCGGATTTCATGGTATTTGATAGACTTCTGCTTTATCTAACATAAATCCTCTGGCTCCTATCTCTCAGTAATACAGGCATACACAGGGTCATCCAGTAAAGAGACGCCAGTTAACCTATGATGCCATGTGCCCATAGCTCAAAGGAACACAAGAAAAAAAGATGAGCCTCGACTCAAGACGGCAGACACTAAGGCAAATTCCAGGCTTCACCTCGCATAAGAATCTGTCATCAAAGCAACCACCTGGTTCTTCTAAGCTCTTAGGCCAGCCCTGTCAACAAGCATTTGTTACAGCAGAAGCATATGCGATCCCCTGCCTCATCCTGGCATTATTACCTAGATTGTGCTATATCAATGTTCTGTAAATGAACATGCCTCTATACATATGTTTCACATTAAGCGGCGGTTTTGCAGCCCTGGGTAAATCGATTGTATTCTGCACAGAAAGTTTCACTCTACCATTATTCCAATTGGAGGTGTTAATGTGACTGGGTGTTAAGACAAAGGACTAAATCAACTTGTCTGCTTCTCCTCAGTGGAAGTAATAGGAAAGAAAGAAAAACGTGCTGGCGTAATACACAAGTACAGTAATAAAACCTGCAAAACAGGAGATGTATTACAACAAAAATCACACATCAAACTCTAAATCTAATCTAAAATAAAGATAATAAATCATGTGGGTCCCCCCCCCCCCCCGCCCCAGTTACACTATCTGTAATTATAGTAATAATAGGCAAAAGGATCATATGTATAAAATCATGAAGACAAAGCAAGATTGGGGATTGATGGACAGATGTGAAAAGATAGATAGATAGATAGATAGATAGATAGATAGATAGATAGATAGATAGATAGATAGATAGATAGATATAGGAGATAGATAGATATGAGATGGATAGATAGATAGATAGATAGATAGATAGATAGATAGATAGATAGATAGATAGATAGATAGATAGATAGATAGATATAGGAGATAGATAGATATGAGATAGATATGAGATAGATATTAGAAATATAGATACAGATAGTTGTATTTATTTATCTATCTATCTCATATCTATGTATCTCATATCTATCTATCTCATATATATCTATCTCATATCTATCTATCTCATATCTATCTATCTATCTCATATCTATCTATCTATCTATCTATCTATCTATCTAATATCTATCTATCTAATATCTATCTAATATCTATCTATCTAATATCTATCTATCTATCTATCTATCTATCTATCTATCTATCTATCTATCTATCTATCTATCTATCTATCTATCTATCTATCTATCTATTCTATCTATCTATCTAATATCTATCTATCTAATATCTATCTATCTATCTATCTATCTATCTATCTATCTATCTATCTATCTATCTATCTATCTATCTATCTATCTATCCAATACCACTATAGAATAAAAACCGTAGCAGTAACTAAAATGACAGACCAAAAGCAAAAAAGATCATGGTTATTAGAATTGTTTTTCCAAGCGCAGGGTTTAAATCACATTCTGAAGTTCCATACTGAGATATCAGCTTGTGCGCTAAATTTTCTGCTCCCAAAGAATTTATGTCCCTTTCCACCCCTCTGTGGGTTGCAGCTATTTCCCCTGAATGTCAAAGTCAATTTAGTGCATTACACTTTGCTGAATAAATCGGAGGTGAATTCTTTGCTAAAAGTGAAAATTTGATTTGCTAAAAGGAGCTTCAGGCAACTATTAATCAATATCTCTAGAGTGTCATTCTGAGGCTGTGATAGACACACATTCATTTAGAGATTGTCTGGGAAAAATAAGGGGGGGACAGCGGGCTGCAAACAGCTGGATGTAGGGGGCTTATATTGTGACACGATCAGGCAACTGCAGATCAGATAGTTCACACAGGGTCTTTACATTTAGGTTACCCAATCGTGTCGTGTCACATTAGTTAATATTTGATGGTATTTTTGCCTGTAGATCCATTAATGCTAGCTGTATGGGATCAACGAGGATCCCTTCATGGGAACTAAGACAATGAACCTAGCACAAAGGGGTGCCCATTCTGAACGCATTATTTATGTAAAAAAATATAGTTATATACTGTAACCTCAAAGTAAGGGAAATTCTCCCAATGGAGGAAAAAATGTAATTTGTAGAGTATGTGTCAAGATGGAGATACATAGAGAATTCACCGTAGAAAAAAACGAAATACAGTTTCTTAAAATGGTCCTGGTCCACACCGAACCCTCTACCCAGACAAGAGAACACATTCCTGGTAGGAGAGAAGTACAGTGTTACCCTTGGGTTGGTTTCTTGCTTGCTTGGTTTTTATCATCGCAGTAGGCGCAAATTGGACATTGAGAATGAAGGATAGGGCCAACCTAAAGTTGACCATACACTACAGACAGCTGAAAGACCGATTTAGACCATTTCCTGCCAACTGAGTGTGAAAGATGCCGACATAGGAACAATATTTGTGAAAAAAGTTGATCTGCCATGATCTACTGATTTTTTTTCTTGGAAAGTCATTCATACCAAATGACATACCTGCCTTCGATCGATAGAAGACCAGACCAGAACACAGATCAAGGCAGATGGGCCTGGTGTCTAAAACGACAAACGCCACTGACCGACCGTAGATATTATCCGTCTGAAAACCTTAATATGTGGCCAGCTTAAGATGGGCTCCTACATCTTCATGGCTTCTATAGCAATTGTGGGGACTGCATCTATGGTAGATAAGTCCTTTGACAAATGTTGTATCGTCTGTCAGAAGACTGACATGGACTGTTCCAGTAGAAGCTGTGGTTGAAAATTCCTTCTGGACTTCTTAATATATCGTTATTAATGCGAAAGAATTTAATTTTGTATATTAGAAAGTGGAGAATGGTGACCACAAAGAATCCATCTATTAGCTGAAGTAGAGATACAAGTTGCATGGACAAACTGTGTTGGCTCCATAGTCTTGTTGACTTCACCTACCTTCTGAGACATCTGTAGACAACCAATTGCTATGTCTCACTGTAACCATTTAGGAGTTCTTATAGCCCGGACTTACAGCACCGTAATTTGAAGAGCAAATATAGCTTCTGCTAAGCCAGCCATCCTAACATAGGCCTACAAGAAATTGTCTCTCCTATAAACGCTTCAATATTGTCCTTCGACAATAATGCTTCATAAAACATTAATGTTAGTGCTGAAATATTCAAAACACTTTGATTGAATTCATAATATTCCAAAAATAAAGTATTCTCAGGCAAAACAGCTTTGGATCAAATTATAAAATCTGCCGGATCATTCGGCTTCTATGGAAGACATTGTTCAATCTAGTGATGTGCAATTGTCGGAACAAATTGGGAAACTACCCATTTTGGGTTGGATTTATTTCAATTAATATTTTACATGAAAATCTTTTTTTTTTCCTTCACCTGAAACGGAGGAAAGTTGAATTCAGCCGCCTACTTAGTATTTTCTCAAGCATGGAATCATTTGAGAGAACATTCTGTTCCGTTATCTTCCTGTTATGAAGATCTTTAAGAGCTTAATGTTTCCTGCCTCCATTTAGGACCAGTGGACACTGAACATTTTTCTGAATGTCAATTAGACACTTACATTACAAGAGTGGTGTTAAAGTCATTCCAAAATTGTGAACTGGCCTCAATCAAATCTTTTTCCATATCCTCTGACATAATTTATCTTCAGTGGAGCTCCACTCACTTAACCCTTGCAGGGTTAGTGGCCAAGTGGAAATTTGCCAGTGTCCTTGGAGTAAGAATTGTTAAAGTTACACTTTTGATCAGTGGTTGATGACATGGGACATTACTGCAACCAGTCCTATGCTGGTCATCTATTTTCCAATTAAACTAAATCTTATCCTATAGTCTACTTGATTTCAGTACCCTGGACATGTAGATTAGCAACCTGGTATTTTCTGGAAGAACTAGAAGAATAAGAGTTTACCAGGAAGTTCCTCTTAGATATAAATATTGAGTAGCTTTGCTGCAATTACGTTACACTGATCCTTTTTAGCAACCTGCATTAGAGTCCAGAGCTGTATTCATAATTCAGCTGCTTGCTATTAGAACCAGTCAACAGCTTGTTGACAGACACACCCCTTACAACTAAGCTGAGCTGTTATAATGCAATGCTCTGCTCAGGTGTATTCCAGGGCAAATTGATTTTTTTTCTACATAATTGTACAGTGCCCAGTGGAAACACTACATTTCCCAGAATGCAAATCACTAGAGTAAGCTCTGGGCTAACAGTGAGCCAGTAGGGAATGATAGGGCACTCAAGCTTAGGAACCTGCAAGACTGTGAATGCAACCCTAGACCCTAGTGGTAAGTAACTAGCTGCAAATTTAGCTCTAAATAAGGAGCCCGTTACGGTGTCAGATCCTGGGCTCATCGGAGGATCCTATGGTACTCCGGTTGGCCAGTCTGTCCCTGACCATCTTTCCAATGTAGGCCCTTTTTTAAAAAAAAAAATATATATATTGTAATATGCCTATACATTTCAATAATTTACATTGCTTGTGTTTGGTATAGCATGAGTGCCATGTGAGAGGGTACCTTACTTTCTACTATTCATATCTATCACTGTATCTTTTCATGTACGTAGCACATGTAGGTCATCTACAGAGGATTACAGACCAGAAAGTATCTTCAAAAGCCGACTAAGCACCTTCAGGATTTCTGCTAACGAAGTTAGATCTGAATATTTTAATCTGACACAAATAATAGCAACAGATATCTGCATGAGGGGCGGCTAATCTCCTTATCACATCCTGAGAAACCTAGCTTCAACCTTTGACGGGGCTTCCTATACATTGACAAGCCAAGAGCAGGAAAAGAGCAAGAAAGAAAGAATGAAGTGTTCCCAGACCTCCATATTTACATAAAAGAGATTAGAGGAGACAGCGTTCCATTTTACAACTCAATCATATTGTGTTAGCATGCGCTTATCCGAGCGCGGACAAAATTGAAAGAGAAAAAAAAAAAAGACAACGGCAGATAGGGAACAGAAAAAGAAGGTATGAACAATTTCCATGGATAGAAAAGGATGCTAATGGTGGGTGCTGTCATTCTTAAAAAGGGCTATTAGGCCACCATCATCTGTTCTTGTGTCCTTACGCTTCTTTAACTAAAGTCAAACATTTCCCTAATGCTATTGTGAGGAGCTCCGTCCCTTAGATAAGACATGGTCATGCTTCTCAACAAAATACTTTCCATTTACTTGATTTATAAATTCTGCGGGACTAATTCTATTTGCCGATAAAGGAAGCTGGATATGTATTTTTCTCTTTGCCTTTACCTTTTATATCTTTTTGTTATCCAAATATTAAAAAAGAAAAAAGCCACCGTGATGCTGATCCTCACTAGCCCTTTGTATTGTCTTCTTGCTCGGTATTGCAAGCGACAGACAAAGACAATGTTTTATTGACTGGATACAGTATGAATGTAAAGAAGATGGACAATAATTGGTGGAGATTGTGGAGTTCAATTTAGAACCAGTTACAGACGTCTATGTGGACCTATTTCCGGCACAAATTGGTGGCGCCCATTTTGCAATATTAATTAAAAGGAATTAGTGGGACCAATGATCCAAGCATATTAGGGGTTAAATGAATATAAATGCTAGTATTATAATGTACCTGAATAGTACCAGATAATATGTTTTGTTAAAACATCTATGGTCATACATAATATATTATGACAAGAGATTAAGGAATCAAAACACGGTCCTAAAAGTAATTTCTATGATGTCATACATAGAATCTTTGAAGGGCAGAAAGCCACCAAGAACACTAGGTGATATGTAGGTAATGCGGATAAATCATACTAAGGTCACAGATCACTTCTTCATTTGAATGCTTTAGACCACCAAACTTAAAAGGATATTCCACATAGGGGCATTGAGGAGCAGTTGGATAGCCATGGGTTGGAGACCACTGGTGTAGACCAACTGTTGGAAACGACAACATTAAGCATGCTGAGAGTTGTATATTCCCAACAGATGGACAACCACAATTTGGAGACCACTGATGTAGGTGCTGGTAGAGCATCCTTTTAAGTTTGTTGGAATGGGCTAAGAATGCTGTGATTATAAGTATCAAGGAACCTATTTTGAAAATATGTCATGAATATTTTTGAGTATATTTTCATGAAGATTATGAGTAGCAAGTCCAATGGGTGGGATCATTACTTTCTCAATAACAACTCATTAACCAGTGGTTTTGGGTGAAGTCAGTTGAGTATAATAAATAAAAATGTATGACGTTCTTATGCTCTCCTATTGGATCCATTACCAAAGGACTTGGAAACCATGAAAGGGTTCCACAAGGGTATAGGTTCAGACCTTAAAGAAGGCCAGAGAAAGGGGATCGAGATGTAGGCGGCCAAAGATTAAACCTGGATCTTCATTCCACTGACCCCAACCCAGGAAAAGACACCAAAGTTGACTGAGAAACCCCCTACTCCACAAATTAGATTGTCTATTTATTATCTATGGGCAGGCTCAGTGTACCTCTAACATATGATACATTATTATCCTTTTGGAGATATACTGTATTATCCTGGCTGCTCTTTGGTACAAGACCTAGAAAGAAATACCTTTCGATCAAAGATATTACATTGGACAGAAATAGCTATATTAAATAAGTCTATTGTCACACATGACCTCGGCCATCTGTGTCATCTTATACAGGTCACGTGTTTCCAAACTGTATTGTCTATTATATTGATACTAATGATAATTTATATAACATTTATTGAAAGATACACAAGCTCCTGCAACCCATCTCCCATTGTCAATCATCAGTTTTGTCAGCCCGGTTGTGTCATGCTTACCCGTCACTCATGAATGGCCCAGAATTTCACTCCATGCTCATCACATTTGCCCTTTAGCATGTCGAGACCCCATTGCAATTTGATTTTTGTCATCTGTGGCTAAATAGTGCACAGCACAGATTATATCACTGACCTTCCCTTATCAAAAAGCACAGAGAAGAATTGTCCTCTTTTTCTATTTAGTCTCTTAACATAAATGGGGTCAAATGGGCACCAGCCGTTTCCAAGGCTACTCGGTGAATGAGAAAAATTCCTTTATTTCCCATAAAGGGAACTTAAAAATCTGTTGGTATTGTTACTTGTTTTTTTAATAATTGAACATCTCCAACACAGGAGCCTATAGGCAATTACCGATCTATAGAAGCGAAGTCTAATTCACAAAGCAGAAACAGAGAATTCTCAATGACAATTAAGACAAATTATTTATCCATAACACAAAACTATGACGAAAGCGGATTTGAAGAAGTGGTTTTGATTTAGATCAGGAGTAATTAACTAATTTAAAAAAAATTGTGGGACCCTGAAGACCCATTGTGGCACCCTCAAAACCCACCATTACCTTTTAATTTCTAAAGGACAAAATAACTAGGGACTGGTGACCACCATAGAAGATAATGTCCTCAAATCTTGACTCCATCTTCTTCTAAGAGCCATATACCCCATTTACATTCTTCATTAAGAGCAAGCGGTCAAATATGGCCAATATTATATCAAATTTATCAGAACAGTGATTATGGTCTATGGTATTTCCATGGACCTGTGGTCACTCTCCTATTTCCATGGAGCTCGTCGGATAATATGTATCTAATAAATGTAGATCCATTAACGCACTCGTAAAATTGTGCGGTAAATGTTATTGAAGATAAAGATGGCAAAGTTTAGGTGATACAGAATAAATACTGGCATTAAAGACATTTCAGTTTTTTCAGGCCTCTCGAAATAGTATCTGGGGTAAGTTTCAGTAATGTACAGAGAGGTAAAGACCACCATTGTGAAGAGGGAAAAGCCACCAATTTTTACCACTCTGTGCATTACTAAAACTTACCCCAGATACTATGGTATTTTCATAGATGGGACATTGAGGGGCATTTGTGGTCTCTGACCCATAGTTTTTATTAATGGCCTAGACACAGTATGTAAAGTAATAGTATCTGAAGAGAACGGACCATATACTGTCTAATAGGGATCATGCCAGAAATGATCTTGCTGGACATCACCCTTAGGGTATGTTCACACGCTAGCTGTCATTTACGTGTGAAAAGACAGACTGTTTTCAAGAGAAAACAGCTGCCTCGTTTCACACGTAAATGCTCCTCCTCGCATTTTGCGAGCCGTCTGAGATGCTCGTAAATCTTGAGCTGTGCTTCTTTGCCGAGGCAGTCCATTTACGCGTCGTCGTTTGACAGCTGTCAAACGACGACTCGTAAATTACAGGTCGTCTGCACAATACGTCGGCAAACCCATTCAAATGAATGGGCAGATGTTTGCCGACGTATTGGAGCCCTATTTTCAGGCGTAAAACGAGGCATAATACGCCTCGTTTACGTCTGAAAATAGGTCGTGTGAACCCAGCCTTAGCTCTTTGCTCAGAATCCTCCACTATCAACCCATGAAAATCTTTGGTTTCCTGATTTGGACCACTTTGGAAAATCGATGTGGTGGAGCACAATCTATGTATATTCCTAAAGTATATATACCATGCAAGTATATTTTTAGGGTCAAAGGTTATTTGAAAAGAAGATTAAGGATCTTCTTAGAAGATAATCTGGACAAAGGGTTTAGCAGAGGAAAAAGTAGAATGCCGTCAATAAAACGAATATACAAACTATAGCCATTTCTCGGTTGTATATTATTATTATTGTTATTGTTGTTTATTCTATTGGACGACCTAAACCCTACAGAGACATTTCCTTCCGCTTAACCAACCTCCCTGTAGTGTTGAACCGTAAAATTTGTGCGGCCTCCACCTGCATTGATTTCAGATGAGAAAATGTGGCTAAATACTGTAAGTGGGTTGAAATTTAAACAGCAGGAGATCCGGGCAGATAAATATTTATCGAGTTGGACATTGTGTCTGAAAAGATCTACATCTCGCTACGAACGTTACGTGCTCCAGCCACTGCGCCCGCCTTTAAACAAAACCAATGTGAGTACCCAAAGCAATCTAATGGCTTTCTGTGCGCACCGGCCGGGAAAGCTGATTTTAAGCCTCCGCAATAGCCGGTGTTTTTGTGTCTGGTTCTATCAGGGCTGCACGTACTAATCAAAGTGAATGCAAGTTCTGGGCTCTTGCTTTGTGTGTGACTTTCTGCATGATTGTTCCATTTACATTGGCCGGTTGTAGGTAGAAAGATAAAACTGGAGCTCACCTATTTAACCAGCTCCGACTTAATTTGGGTTCTTTATTAGAAAACAGTGTAAGACAAAGTAAGCCTGTGAGGTATAATACAGACTGATGTTTAAATTAGTTTACAATTTGCTTGGCTTCATCTAGTGCTAACTCCGAACAAAGCCATTCAGAAATGTCAGCTGAGCTCCTAACCGCTGTAACAAATTGTTGCCCGAACGCTGAACACCTAATGACTTCAAATTAGCTCCACTGCGATATTGCCTGACAGTTCGTTACGACTGTTAGCAACATAGCTGGCGTATCATGACCAATAAATTGGTTTCAGTTGGGGCTGGGAAAGGGACTTCCATCAATTTGATTAAAGAAATTACTGTAGCATCCAACGCATAAAGACAAACTAGTTTAGGGAGGCAGACAGAAGTTAAATGCAGCAGAAACTCATTGCTCAAACTGTTCAAAGTACCAACACCTGAATTGTATTTAGGGAGAGATTGCATTGTTTTAAACAGTATCCATTCGGTAATTGAGAATAAAGGTAATTAAATATTTACTTAAAGAACCGCAGCACTGATGGACTCCTCATAAAATAAATGCGGAAATCTAATTTACCTCAATTGTTTAAAAAAAAAATTGTACAAATTTTAGGCCTTTCGAGGGGCCATCCGTGTTTGCATTGTGTAAAAATTTTGTTGCATTGAGAACATTTTCTAAAGGTAAAACCATAGAAGAGAGGGCAAAGATCAAAATCGGCTCCCATTATAATAGTAGATTTTGACACCCAGGACAGAAGGGTCGGGTGTTTGTTTCCCCTCCTTGTTATTTAATTTTGCTGTTCCTCAGATGCGGGGAGTTTTCACTAGTTCTCACACCCAGCTAGGGTTGTCACGATACCAGAATTTGGACTTCAATAGTTATACTTTGCCAACAATAATAATAATAACAATAAAAAAAAAGTTCTGATGTGAGGCGCGAGGTGTGATGAATTTTGAACCTCCATGGGCCCACATGAAGAGTAATTAACCCCATCATGTTTCTCACTGTCAGAATGGACAACATTGGGTTAATGTGTGAGGTACATGATGGGGTTAATGACTATTAATGTGAGGCACATGGAGGTTTAAAATTAATCACACCTCCTGCCTCACATTAATAAGTGAAAGAAAGCAGTTGTTATTTTATTTTAAAACAGCGTAAACATCATAAATGACGCTTTAAACTTGTGCAGGTTATTACGCTGGCGACAATACCGAATATGTGTATATTTTATGTATTGAGCCTTTTATTTAAATGTTTATTGTAAAAAAATGTGTATTTTTTTATTTTTTTTAAATGTAACATTAGTTTATTTTTTGTTACTTTTTTATTTTCAAACGTTAATGTACTGGCATATATCTATATACTGATCGTACACAGGCAGTTGTTAGGACATACCTCAGTATGCCCTAACAGGAAATATGGTCAGACAGCCCTGGGGTCCTTTAATGGACCCTGGGCTATCTACCCATATGTGGTATGTCCCTCGATCGCATCACAGGGATTCCCTGTGATGCAATCCAAGGGGCACCCCCCTTCTTATTTTCCTCTTGAATGCTGCTGTCAGCTTTGATTGCAGCATTCAAGGGAATAGTGGCGGTGATCAGAGGTTTCCCTGATGTCCGCCATTAGAGCAGGGCTACGGCTGTGTGATAACGCCATTACCCCGCTCCTGACAACAATTGCGCGCGCGGTCAGCACTGCACTAGTGAACGGCGTCCCCGGCCCTGTAGACAAAGAACATGGAGGAGCCTTGCAGTGCACCCGCCATGTTCTCGGTCTTCAGCGCCGGCGCTCATTAGTGCAGCGCCGGCCGCATCACATCATGCTGACCGCACGCACACTTGTCAGGAGCGGGGCAATGGCTGTATTACACAGCCACAGCCCAGCTCTGACTAAATTCATGTGTTACAATACTAAGCCGTGCGGCATTGAACCGTTTGAGGGTGCATGGTGTCAAAATAGTATAGATATTTTGATGCATCGTGCAATCCTACACCCAGCATCAAAGGGCATTAGACAAACTTGGGCTGTGCCCACTCTCTTCTAGGGCACCATAGCAGTCACATGGGCTGCCCCTATGTTATGTACACCCTTGGCTAGATCTATAGTTTCCATAGTATCCAGACACATAGCTGAATTTGTATTTATGTACAAAAAAATCTAACATTAGGTTCTGGTTTGCCCCCCAAACCCTATTCTTCCCTCAACCGTCCCTTTCAGATCACAGATAGCTATAAAAATATTTCTTGTTCCTACACTTTTTGCCCCCTTATCCTGCATATCTATTATCCAGACACGACATGTTCTTCAGATGCTTTTTGCTACCTGAATGGGAGAGCCCTAAAACAAGTCTGTATAGCCTAGTGGGGCAGTCTATTATATAGCAGATCAGATTATTTCTGTACATGTGATAAAATAGTGGTCTTGATATTGTTGGCCAGGGAACCTGACTGCGTTGAGGGTGAACCGACTAGAGAGAGACATGTAGACTATGTTTATGCAGTATGTACATTGGAGTTAACCAGAATCTCGGAAAATAGGGGGAAAAAACCCCATAAAAAAGCAATAATCAAAATTCCTAACCAAGTAAATAAAGCTCTTATTCTCATGCATTTGGAAATGTTCTCCTGTCAACCACCCAAACCAATTACTGATACTATTCTCAGAAATATGTTCTGCCACGTTTATATTACGATATATCCGGTTTGCTACTTCATGTCCTACAGCACTGAGTATTGAGTATTTATTGAGTGACCGTGGAGGTATAGTGATGGGACTATTGTAGGAAACATGTTCCTGCCCCCAAATCCCAATAAAGCTTTTATTTCTTCCACTCCCTCGTGATTGCTTTAGAGGAGTGAAGCCGTGGAGGTGACAGATTTGCAGTATATAGAAAATCCTGAAGTTTGCAGCCGCTTGTGAAATATTATTGTACAATAAAAGAGAAAAGTTGTTTAATAGAGAATTGGAGCCACCAGCTGCCGTTCAGAAGATTACAGCTACAATCATACACGTAGAGCCCCAGCGGATCAGTTTAACTCCTTTAAAAGAAATATTGCAGAATTTGTAAGGTTTACTTATAAGTCGTGTAGCCAAATGTTCATAAAGATCAATAAAACGGAAAGGGCCTTAAAGGGGTTGTCTATTTTAGGAAAACCTATTTTCAAATACTTTATTGGGGACTTTTGAGTTAATAGAGGGGCATCACTCACTCTGGAGGACCTGGCATGTCCAGGCATTACACCGACAGCCCATTGATTTCAAATAAAACTGTGTAATGCTTCATTTCCCCTGTGGTGGCGCTGCAGGGAAATTCGACACTTGCTATTGGGTTCCTCCACAGATTACACCTTATCGCTGGAGGGGTCAGCAGCCAGACATCCCTATTGAGGGGGCTCTTCTAACAAAAGGGGATTGTCCAAAGAGAACAACTCTTTTGAAATGTTTACATTGAGCTCATTTCCGTTAGCATTCTGTGTACAGAGCTGTGGTATATGTTAGTGCTTTATAAAAAAAATTGAAGATGCTAATCTCAATTATTGTTCTCAATATGTATGATCTTATATCACCTATCAAAGACACATAGTAGAGAACTAAGAGTAGTTTACAAACCCTTCGCTCGTACTGGTGTATAAAGCTTCCACCCATTAGATCAACATTGATTTACTGAGGGTGAACTTTTTTATTTTATTTTTAAGTCTTCAGACCGATGCAGAACACCTGAAGATGTGTTATCACCTGCGGCATAGGCAGAGGTATACTCAGAGTTGTACTATAAATATTTTTCCAATAGTGGTTGAACTAAATGAAGAACGCTGTGGAGGTTCTGTAGATCCTCCGAGCAATATCAAAAATAGTTCCACCAAATGGTACACTAATTCCATTAACAACCGCAATGGAAGGAGACCATCACTTAAACTCCGTCTCTTAAAGGGAACCTGTCAGGAGGATTTAGGCCCAAAAACTGCCGGCAATCGGTTATCTAGGATGGTAATAAGCTGACATGAATACCCTTGTACTTTTTGGTTGATTCAGCTTAATGTAGAAAAATAACTTTGAAAAAGGCACGCGCAATAAGAAAATGGCCTGTAAAGAGTTATGGGGTGGTGCCGCTCGAGTCACACTGGCCGGTCCCCCTTCTGGCATAATTGATGTCCCTCAGACCGGAATATGTCATCACAAGCTAGCTCCGGCGCATGCGCAGTGAAGAGAGTTGTACTGTACCGGCCCCGGCTTCAGCTGTGCACTGCGCATGCCAGGAGGGGAACCGGCAAGAGTGATTCTGCAAAGCAGTGGCACCAACCCCATGACTCTTTTGGGTTCATTTGCATATAGCATGTACTGTTTTTAAAGTTGCATCAGCCAGAATATACAAGGGATTCATTGTTAGCCTATTACCGTCCTGGAATAGTTTGGGGGAATAAATCCTCCTGACAGGTTCCCTTTAAGAGGTGGGGGCAGCGGTGGTGGAGTACCTGGTCAACCATCTCATGGACCCATAGCAGCCAATGAAACTTTTTATTGAAGAGCTTATTTGAACAATACATTTGTATGAAGGATTACCGCTATACATTTATGGAGATATTGTCATACCTGGAATATGTTTGGCCCATCCTATGATTACCACCAGCTCTCGGTCAGCCAGGTCACACAAGGTAGTGAGGGCCTTGATGTCACTATCGGGAATGGTTGGGTCAGGCATCGCATAGATCTTCTCTGGCTCAGCCACCAGCAAATGTGAGACAATCTTGTTATCTGTAAGAAATAGACCACAGCATGGCCCGATCAATAGCAGGATCTCTCTGTTACCAAAAATACAGCAATCATCTGTATATCATCGCGCTGAGAACCTCCCATACATCATAAAACCATATGAGAGAAATGTTCTTCCTGAAAGGCAGAGTTTAAAAATATCTCAGTGAAAGCCACAGTTTATTAGATGTTCCAAATAATACCGCTCACTGTCATACATCTTAGATTAGATTTTTTTTCAAGCATTTGAGTTATTAGGAAATCATCTAGTACGGCAATACAATGCAAAAAATCTAACCGGCTCAGAAAATCCCACACAGCCTATAATAGATAAAACCTAATCGATAAGTAATAGCTCATGGTGGGAATTATGGAGCCTCTGACACCATCAATTTATTATTTAGAACCGGTCTATACCGATTCATCTTATTACAAGATTTTAAAATGCTCCTATTTAAATATCCCCTACTAGCACAGCATCATATACTATCCCGCTCAGATCTTCCTGCTTCATGAATAGAATGCCAGAGATGCAGTAAAGACCGACACAGGTAAAGCAGTTAGAGAGAGGGAAGAGAATGTAAATGGGTATAATATTTTCAATGCCAGGAAGGTCTGTGTAAAGCTAGTTGCAACTATTACAGGTACTTTAACTATAATGGCTGTTATTGATCTGACATATCTGTGTAAACGACCAAGATAAATCAGAAATGGCTAAAAAGACAAAATAAAAATGAGTCTGTAACCCCATTCAGGTCAAGGACCAAAGCAAATGAGTGGTTGAATGTCTACACGAGGACCTATATAATATATAACGGTGTCCTCTAGAGGTTTGGTCCTTGTTAGACACCAGATTGTTCCTCTAGGTTATTCCGTATACACTATTGCAGACACCACGTATAGAATTACATGCTGGTACAATAGAATGTCTTTCGGGGGTGGACCGCCAGTATAATGTCCATCGGCCACCAGCTGTAGACACCCGGCTATAAAGGGAGTTAAGTGAACATTAGTGTTTCCTTATGATGTCAACAATTTTTTCCTTAATTTGATATGCTGTATGTTTAACTTCTACAATTTATAATTCCATCTTATTCAGAACTGAAATAGAAAAAAAGGCAAAAAAAAAAAAATTGTGCCAAGACAATGGTCCTGATCCTGCCGCAAATTGTAATAAATCTTCATTTTCCAGACAAAAGAAATTACAGAATTAGGCAGCACAAAATGATTCAGAACATTAAGTGTTAAGCTGAGCTTAGATTTTTGGAAAAAAAAAATGATAGATTCTTCCAAAGAAAAATGAAAAAAATATATATACTTTTTTAATGTATGTTTTTTTCCTTTTCAAAAAATCTCAAACATTTACTTATGTCCTTGACAGACGCCAGGAGTCCTAAAATATGTTCTTCAATATTGTAAAATCTATAACTTTAAACTTTTTTATTTTATATTAGTATATTGTATACATTTTTAGCACTATTTGAGCATTTTTTTTAATCCAATATAAAAAATGTATAATAAAAAAAAAAAATTGTTCTAAAACGACTGCAGTACAAAACGACTGATGGAATTTTCGCTCACCGCTGGTATTAAGGCCATTCTTTAGCCATGAGCACAGCTTTTAGGTAAGACAGGCTTATTTAATGTTTCCCTAATTGGAATCAATAGTTTCCCGTTTCTGCTGCATCTCTTTTGTTTGATCGAATGGTAAAAAAAAACATGGACACTTCCTTAAAGGCTGACCTATCGAGCAATAATAATGAAATATAAAATAATGGAAAATATGGCTCTGGGGATTTATATATCATGTTTTGTTTTTTTTAAATTTAGAATTCAGTTTCCAAAAATGTTTTCAAAAATTTTTTACCCTGACCCAAATTTTTTTTACAAAATTTGGCTTATTAGGTTTGCAATGTTTTAATATAGTGTCTGGTTTATCTTTAACCAGTAGGGCTTAGTAAAATTGGTGTGGTTATCTTCTTAAAGGCTATTGTAACACACTATGTTCCATAATAATCTCAACTTCCAAAAACAGACATCAGAGACGGCTTCGGCTGCATCTCTTATAATCTCTTTTCCGCAAGTGACACCGTCAACAATGACAAAACTCAATAAATTGAAAAAAAAAAAAAAGAAGGGTAATCTCTGCATCACCAAATCCACTGAAATTAAACCCCTAATGAAATTAAGCATTACGGTTTATTACATTTTATAGTATTATCGGAAAGTTTTCATTATAATGCATCAAATCTGCTTAATGCAACCCTAAAATGTATTTACAGAATTGTGGAACAGCTTAGTCGAGCTGAGTCGTGGATGCCAGATTGGACAATTGAAGGTATAATCAGCATAATGTTTTTTGGAAAGGCAAAGGGAATTTATGCCATATGTTCACTTAAGCCTTAATTTTATGTAAAACTGGTTGTTTTAAATTTGACAAAGCTAAAATGTCCTTTTACGTACAGTTAAAAATCCGTTATGTTTTTCTATAGTCGATTCTCGTGTGTGCCGTACGATTACGCTGAACTCGCTACTGACCCCTATAGGAATTAAATGGGAATTAACACATTTTTGGCAACTAGAAGATCAATTCCATTACAGAATACAGACCAATGGTTCAATTACTTTCAGGGGGTTGTCTTCTTTTCGGAAAACATGGCTGTTTTTTTTTTTCTAAAAACAGCGCCACTTTTGTCCATAGGCTATGTTTAGTATGGCAGCTCTGCCCAATACATTTGAAAGGCACTGAGGTGCAATACCTGACACAGCCCAAGGACGAGAGTGGCGCTATTTTAAATATATAAATCCGTAATTAAAGATTGGTCGGGTTTGAGTTGTCAACCAGACCAGATTTGTATCTTGAGAATCAATGGAGAAGATTTTTAAGGCCAATGGGTAAATCGCTTAAAATTATCTTGCAAAAAAATAACAATGGTGGGGTGGGGGGAATTTTAAAATAAATGTTTGAGAATAATATGGGGAAAGTTTCATTGTTGGGCTGAATAAGGAAAACATACAGTATATAGTAAAATTTTAGACCATACGTCACCTTCAAAGGCACTACTCTAATCCTTTAAGGAGTTTCCCCAACTTCTCTAAAGTAAGGGTCTGGCAATCATCGGTCAGGGGAAGCTGCGGGCCATTCAGCTGCCACGGGGGAAAAGTAGTATGCCATGTCGCCCTTTCAAATTAATGGATGACCCTGTAATAATTGTCAGGGCAGTTTTTGCCAGAGTGGGGCTCTCCACAAAGGCTAATAAAAAAGGGGTCCAAAGCAGGAAACCCCCCCCCCCCCTCTATGAAGTCTATATGTCAATCACACATGACAGCTATAAAATACATAATTACAACAAGGGCAGATACCCAACTTTGCCATTCAAGGGTAACTAACATTTCAAAAAACTTCTGACATGTCATAGGGACATGTCAGAAGTTTTGATCAGTGGGGGTCCGAGCACTGAGACCCCCACCGATTGCTAAAATGAAGCGGCAGAAGCACTTTTCGAAAAGCCGAGCAAGTGGTGTACGGGCTCAAGAGAAAGTCTATGAGCCCGTACACCACTTGCTCGGCTTTCCTAGAAATGCGGATTAGTGCTCACCCAATCGCTACTGCTGCTTCCTTTTAGTGATCGTTGGGGGTCTCAGTGCTCGGACCCTCACCGATCAAAACTTCTGACATGTCAGAAGTTTTTTTTAAGTTTAGTTACCCTTTAAGCATTTTATACTGCGTGAAATTTGATGTCTAACACACACACACACACACACACACACACACACACACACACACACTTATATACATACACATACATGTTAATAAAAAGGGGTTGTCCGTTTTGGTTAATCCCTTTTTGCTAGTAGGATACCCCGACAATAAGCTGATCACAGGGTGTCCTGGCGCTGGGATCACTATCGAACCAAGCTGCAAGTGATTCATTTCCCTGCAGCACCACCACAGGTGAAATGAAGTATTGCACAGTTCTCATTGAAATGGTCTGTCCATGTAATGCCAGCATATGCTGGGCCCCCCAGAGGGATTGATGCTGTTTGAAGCTAATTGATGTAGGTCTTGAATGAGGGATCCCACCCCTGTATTATTTCAGAATTCCTTAATAGGGTATTTGAAAAATTGGGTAGGCTGCGCCCGTTCTCCGCTTGTACATTAACAGTCCGTCTAATGCATTTTCATTGGTAGGTTGAATAGTCAAACTCATTTAGTTAGTGAGAACTGCAAAAAACACTTTCTTGTGGAATCTTACACTGGAAGCTCCATCGAGCTAATGATCATCGCAGTGGTCGGTTTATGCACCGCAGAATACGATCATCACACGTGTAATATTTGCTCTGTATCAATCAGAGGCGATAGGCATTCCTTTTAAATTAGGCTTTATTACTACCCATATCCATTAAAGGGAATTTAAAAGAAAAAGGAGGGGGTGTAATGCAAGGCAGTTCATGAGGGACATCATACAGATGTAGCAGAGTCGAATTAGTCATTTAGCTGTCTTTTGTGATTTAGCTGTCTTTTGTGCCCCATGATAAAGCTGTGATTGAAATGGCCTGAGTGATACCCCATTATGATAATGCAGCAAGTTTATCTCCAGCTCTGTAGAAAGCTACAAAGTATGTGCACCAAGTGACAAACTCAGCTCTGCTGCATCTGTATAAGGTTCCATTTTGAGTCTTATTTATTTTTGCTTTTTCAGTCTGTTAACGCATAGGAAACTGGGGGGGGGGGGGGGGGGGGGAATGAATGTAATGTAAGAATTTTAAAGTAATTTGAGGGATTGGGGTGGTCATGCCTGAAAACTAGAGCACAGGAAAAAGAATAGAGTTGGGAAAGCAAGATTCTTATTATTTACGACATTTATTTCCACTGTACTTATTTGCATCTGGTTTTACACATCCTTCCCCAACACTCGCATACACACATTTTAGTATAGCTGTAGTAAAGCTGAGTTTGTCATTTGGCACAATGTGTTTTTTTTATTGATTGTAGGTAAAACTTTAGTGTGCTAATACAATTTCATGACAAATTGAGCTCAGCTACATCTGTATATTAGGGTTCCTGCTTTGAGAATCTGCTGTATAGTGCATTTAAAAATACAGTGTCATACCTTGGATACTTGCAGTACCTTGTTTAGCCTGCAGATGTCTCTGTTGCAATTAGTGTAAGCAAAAAGCCTGTCGCTTATACCCAAATCTTTAAAAAATATATATAAATTGTAAAAGTGTGATCTTAGTTTTGCAGAGTTTATTACCATATGATCAATTTTACTGGTCTCTATTGTTTTCTTTGAAATTGACCAGCACTAGAGCTCTCTGGCTGCAATACCCTCCTGGCTAAACTTGGCCATATACATGAGATTTTTATTGGCGGACCCACTGATTTCAGCTATTGGCCTAAAGACAATTCACCAACATCTCCCATCAGGATTCAACTGGTTGGACTTGAACCGACCTGATCCATTGCTCACCTGCAGAATTTTAGGGTCCAGCAAGAAACTTATAGGGGGTGCCCACTTTGGATAACAGCTTCCTATAATATGGGTTACTCAGCGATGCACTTAATGTGGAGGTTCCTGCTGCCAGGACCCCCTATGTGACGCCCATATGCTCCAACAGGACTTTTATTTCCAGTTACTTACATGGCTTTTTGGCTGGTTGGACAAGTTGAGGGTTCAGGTACGGGCTGTTCTCCGCATCTATTCTGCGCTTGTACTTCTGTCGGCCTCCACGAACTCTGTCAAGACGTACCCCTGGAAAACATCAGAGAATGTACATGAAAACTCACTGCTTAAATATACATTGTACAGAAAGATAGAAAAAGCTCATTGAAAGTTTTAATTTTTCCACCAGAATTTATTTTTAGAAAAATCTGATTAGTAATGCAGGCTATGACTAGTAATGACATGATTGCTGCCCCCTGCCGCTTCCCTGGTGTCAGTACAGTCCGAATATAGGTTTGAACTGGAAAGCTGAGTGATTGGAGACAGACTGGTTGCTAGGGAAACACTGATTAAACTGTTACAGCTTTTATATGGGGTTGCCAGGTAGCACGTCCATAGCAACCAGTCTGCCTCAGATTACTCAGCACTTAAGTTCTAGGTCAAATTTGCTCTTTCTTGACGGCAAAAGGGGCAAGGAGGCTTTGCAGTTCTTTAAGTGGTTGTCCAGGATTAGAAGAATGATGTGCGCCAATCTTATTCATGTGCTTCAACGCGAGACACGGACACGGACACGAAAAAAAACTATACTCCTTTAATAATCCTGGAATCCCTTTTAAACCATACTTTCCTATTTTAGCCCTATTAATCAGATTATATACATATAACTAATCTAATATTCTAATAGGCGATATGATGTTGATGACAGTGTAATTTTTTTCCAAAAACATTTATTATTTGCAAAGTTATGAGCATTTTTCTAAATATGCTAATGTGGCTATTCTTGCCAAATGACTCTTTTCTCTCTGGGCCAAAGTAATGTTTTCTGTATGACGCTGTCCAATCAGCATACGGCTTCTCCTCCTTCCCTGCCCAGCAATATAGTGTGATCATATAGTATACAGCTTCCATTCCCAACTGTGTTTTCAACTGGTGATATCTCTGGATGTTTCACAGCTAGAACTGCTATATTAGAATCTCATCTTTCATATGACACCAGCACCGCTGTTCTAGGTGGTCCACAGCCGGAGATATGGCTATTTGAAGTGATCCCCTCCCTTCAGCCTCAGTCTCTCACACTGTGTGAAGCAGCTTCATGCTGATTGGACAGCGTCAGAGGCTCTGAGGAGGCTCCACCTCCGGAGAATCTCTGTTGGTGACGCCCACTTGTCTAGTATAGCTGCCGTTGCATATTTAGAAAAAAAGCTCATAACTTTTAAAATAATAAACTTTTTGGGACACAATTTTCACTATCATTATCAGTGCGACAGCGCCTATTAGATCAGCTAGGAGATTGGGCATTACTAAACTAGTAAAAGATCTTCAGTCGCTCTTCCAATCCTTTTAAAATAAAAAATTAATTAACTTGCCTAAAATCACCTTGCTTAAAAAACAATCCTACCGTATAATGTCTGCAGCTCGTATGCAATCCCATGATCATCTAGTCATGCGTTACTCCACTCTCTCTGTACTCTCCCCAATCTTGTAACCTACACACTAGAAAATAAGGCAGTTGGGAGGGAGTAATAACACATGACTACAGAATGATTCTGTCTGTAGTCTGTAACTATGGAGACGCATAGCTCTGCATATTAGCTGTAAACACAAAATAAGGATTTTTTTTTCAAGACTAGTGCAAAAGTGTAAATATCCTTTACTGTACTCGGTTTCCATCTGTCTAGTCATTTACTTAAAAGAAAAATATATTAAAGACATGACCCCTATATGAAGAGTATGCAGCGTGAAATCGACTTTATTGGATTAGTATATGAATGATTTGTCTGCAGACTGTTGTTACTTCTAGAGCACTGCAATGCAGATACACATGGTGAACAATAGTTTTGGAATAAAGCTGCACTTTGTTGCTCTGTTAAATGGGACACATTGATCATCAGCCGCAAGCCGAGAGAAATCAATTACCGATCCGGGATTCCAAACTATATTTAAAAGAGACATGAAATGATGCTTTGCAAGAAGAGGATCCAAAGGGGATATTTGTTGCAAATCACTAGATGAAAAGTAGAACTCCGAAAAGCTGCCCAGCATTTTAATAGCAATGAGGAGAAAATGAACTCTGCATAATTCAGGTGCCATCATCCCGCCTATTTTGTGCTCGATTTCATAGATGCAAAAAGATGGATAGCGCAGGAAAGCAGTGTGTTTAATCAAATAGTAATGGGACTGCAGCCGAAATTTAAATAATATAAATCTATTCTAATCAATCATTTTATTTGCTTCACACAAGAATCGGTGCATAAATGGAGTCCCCTGAATACAAAGTGCCCCCCCCCCCAATGATGAATATGACCTGATCAAAAATCCCAGACCTCTTCTTTATATTCTGACTTCCTGACATTTCCTAAGAGAGGCCGGTCGGTGCCCATATCATCATCAGGCCGGGGTTGTTAATACCATTCCTTATACAATTATATTATTAATATATGGGGGAATTACTTATTTAATACGGGAATTCATCTTCCTCATTTGTAACTATTATATCTCCGCTTGCTCGGCGAGGATTCGCTGGCTGACGTTTATTCAGGATGATTTTAGCACAGGGTAAAACAAGGTGACTGTGTAAGGATGTCTGTGTGTATTTCATGTAAAATCTGTTTTCAAAAGGGGGAAAGTTCAGCTTTTTAGGCTAAATTGGCATTTCACTTTCTACTCTAAAGCCTCTCCTTAAAGTGGAGATCCACCATTAAAAACTTTTATTCTCTTTCTAAATAAGTCCAAAATTGTGTGCTGATTAATGTCTTCATATATCTTTATTGTGGTATCAGCTTCGTTTTTCTTATACAGAGCTCTAAATCCCTGCATAGACAGAGTTAAATGATAAAATTCTGGCTGCCTGCAGTCACCACTAGAGGGAGCTAACTGCAGACTGTTTATACTATACCAGTATGCAGTAAGCTCATAAGCTCCCTCTAGTGGTGGCTTCAGAAATCTAGCACTTAATATTTTATTTGATGTCAATGTAAAAGATTTGGAGCTCAATATCTGAAAAACAAATCTCCAATCGCTTTCGACAATTTATTTTTCAATTATGATGCCAGTACAGTAACTTAGAGCCATGAATGACACATATATTAGGTCTGCAGTGATACATGCCCAGCTCCACTATCAACATCTACCCAGGGCCATTCAGGAGTCTACAACAACCCGTGCGTGAACACAAGTCACCTGAATTCTGGAGAGTCAATGGAAAAGATAATCTGCTCATCTCTAGTCATCATCCATCAATCCCTGAATCATTAATTCCAATTATCCTCAGGCCAACTGTTTTTAGGTCACCAATAATCTTATTTGTAGGTGGAGTCCTTCTATAAACGCCAGTTTCTGCTCTGAGAGGGTAAGTAGATCTGTCAAGTTTGGCCTCATCTAATGTCTGTGGCCAAGGTTGGGCCACCAGGAGTCTTCTATGATCTCTTCTAAGCTATGACCCTAATGGTAGACGCAACATTAAAACAGTCCAACAAGCAGCCACCGTTTTGGGTTGTCCTGTTGGATGGCTGCAACTTTTTTAATAGAATGGTGTGGAATCTCTGTAGAGCCTGATGGGTTACGAGATTATATCTGTGCCTGTCACCTGAAGGTCTATGGCAGGTTGTCCAGAAATCACATTTTGGCTCTGGTGTATTAGAGGGTCCATGGGCCCACACAAGAGGACAGTAGTAGTGTATATGGCATGGGGGTTGGAGGTTTTTGGTGCAGGTCTTGCACTTGAGTCTCTATATGCAGATATAATGTACATTATAGACCCAGTGGTGGAAATTTTCAGGCTCTCATCTTCGGGAGGCTTAGAAAAACTTCTACAAATAATTTCTGACAACAAGAACTCTGTGGCCGGGTTCACACGTAGCGTAAATACTTCAGATTTTCCGCAATGTATTCCCCTGCAGAAAATCGACAGCATAATAAAGTAGCAGCAAAGTGGATGAGATATGAACAAATGTCATCCGAACGCTGCGTAAATGATGAGCGGCAAAAACTCTCAGAAATTGACCTACAGTGCGTTTTTTTCAATTCGCAGCATGTCAATTGTTATTTGCATAATCTCTGCGGAAAAGCTGCGATTCTGTGCTTTTGCGTCCAGGCCGACTTCCTGGGATGACGTTTCAGCCCATGCGACCATTTCAGCCAAACACCGGCCGCAGAGGTCACATGGGATGAAACGTCATCCCAGGAAGCGGGGCTGCAGGACGGCAGAGGGACGCGTCGCCATGGCTATGTAAGTATGAAACTTTTTTTTTTTACGTGCAGTTTTGCAGTCGACATTCAACCCAAAAAACAGCACCACAATTGGGTGCGTTTTTTTGGCCGGAATTCCCTGCGGTGACCAGGGCGGATACGTTATGTAATTTTACGCATCGTATCTGCCCTGCGTGAACACAGCCCTGTAAATTGCATCTGTGCGAGCCCTGACAGCTCCCATCGGTGCCACTTCTAGGCCAGGGATGGTGACGACGCTTCTTCCTGCAGACCTTCAGTAGATGACACCGCGGCTGTGATGTGTCCCGGCTGCTATATTAAGACTCTGGTTAATTTAAGGTGACTTGTAATTGCGCATTGAATTTCTATTTTTAATCCTGCCACGCAAAATCATTTTGTTGAACCAAAGTGGCATCTTTTTATAGTTTCCCATTGACATCGGATAAAGTAACTTGTCTGGCAGCCGCTCGTATCAATTTACAGCGGATCAGGGGCAAAAGTGCCGCACTCAGGAGAAATGAGACCCCGGAGTGCATGGACGGCAGGGGCAGACAGTCCATTAGACGCTGGGTAAAGCTCCACCCCGTCTTTTCTGTCTATTCTTCATAACCAGACAAAACATCTTTCCACATCCGATTGTGGTTACGAAATAATGAAACGGGGGAGGGGGGGATTTATTATCACTATATTATGGCTATCATACGTATCGTGTTTCCTAAGTCTAATTAATTATAGAATTAAATATTCTCAAACTTTCTAATATACTTTGTGTTCCTGTTCCTCAACATTTTTAATATATCTGCTTGCTGTGAGTGAACGTAAACATTCTAGTTCACATCCAAAGGGTATCCGCACGCGACCGTTTGTAGTTTGCGCCCCGTAAACAACGGATCCGTCGTCCGTTTTTTACGGTCCGTGTCATCAGTGTGACATCCGCATCCGTTCCGTACATCCGCAAACAAAACACGGTCCCTATGCCATTCGTATGTCATCCGTATTCACAGATCCAAGAAAAAAAAAAAAAAACGGAAGACAGGAAATGTCAATAGTTTGTCCCAACCCCCTTAGAAGGTCACATGATCTCTCTGGCGCTATTTCCTCTTCTGTGTGGGGTAGAACTCTGCTGAATGGTAAATTCCCAGTCGCCTAGCAACTCATCCCCAAAACACGGACAGCACACGGATGTCATCTGTGTGCCGTCCGTGGTTTCCATGTCGCCATAGACTTGAATGAGTGAGACCGATCCACAAACACGGACAGAAATAGGACCTGCTCTGAGTTTTGTGGCGGCCCGGTCCCACATGGATCTGTGGAAAATAGGGTAGTGTGCATGGGCCACAGAAACTAATGGGTTAGTGTCCGATCCGTTAAAAAAACATATAGCACCCTGACGAAAACAACAGTCGAGCGCATGTAGCCAAAAGCTGAAATCTCATCCTCAGGCCAGATTCACACGAACGTGACGTTTTTCACGTCCGAGGTGCCCCTGTGCGGGTTCCGTTTTCACTTGACTTGAGTCTATGGAGGAATCCGTGAAAACGGAACAAAATAGGACATTTCTATTTTTCAACGGATCCTTCACATGCTCCATTGAAACAACGACCGTGTGAACAGCCCCATTGAAATACATGCGTCCGTGTGACGGACATCACACAGACGTTCCCTACGTTCGTCTAAATTCGGCCTAACCCAGTAGTTCTCACATCTCAGGCATCTGTTCACATCACATTTTTTCCCTACGTTTACTGTATACGCCAAGAAAGATCCCGACGTACGCACTAAAGGTGTCCATGTGGTTCCACTAGCCGAATGGAGGCCAAAAGTGTGTCTTTTTGTCCTCTGTCAGTATATATATATGTTATAATAGGGAAAGAAATCCAGGAATATTTTCCGTCCTTTAGTTGCTTTACATTATTTATTTACTTTCGATTTTTCTCTATTCTACTCCTATAGCAGTTCTTTATTTTAAAGTCCCAGAATGCATTTCTCCCTCCCCTATTTCAGAATGGCTTCTCGGCACGTATTCAATAGCACTGACAACTTGAGGTTTCTTGAGGACATGCTATAGGGCCAAGGTACTAAGCCAAATGTTATTTTTAAGACGCAACTTAAAATAACATGAACCACCCTGAATGGCGCGTTTCTACCTTGCGTTTCCTTCGCTAAGAAGAAATCTCTGCTATTACTTTGACCTGTAACTAATTCCTACAATAAAATGGGAATCGGGTATAAAAACTCCTATAGACTTTTGTCTTGCAATGCCTCACAAATTGCAAGAACTCTGTTTGTTGTCAATTAATGGGAACATTACTTTTACATCCAGACTGAAAACCTAAACAGCTGAGAGTTGACTGCAATTGTATCCAGTGTAGACAATGCTCTGTGAGCCGACATAACACGAATGTCTCTGCCGTCCTGATAGTTTGTTATAATGTATCAGTGCAGATAAAATGTATCAGTCTGGAGTGCAGGCTATTAAGTCCGAAGGCGATTGTCTAAACTGGATACAATTGTAGCAAATGCTCAGCTGTAATAAGTGTTAGGTCTGTACAACAGGTTTTCAGCCTCTGGATGCAAATAACAATATTTCCTTTCATTAATAGCAAGCAGAGATCTTGCAAATGGTGCTGAATTCAAACACACATCATATTGAAACTGTCAGAACTACTTATTATGAAATGTTTAAAGGGGTTTTCCAGTTAGAAAAAATGTGTGGTCTATCCCCAGTTGTAGCAAGTGTGTTGTTGATTTACAGTACGGAGCAGGCAGGGAATGAAGGGGAGCAGCGCGCGCGCCGCGGCCCCTTCAATAGAGCTTATCGGCGGGGGTGCCGAGAGTCGGACCCCCAACGATCCCATATTGATGCCCTATCTTGAGGCAAGGGATCAATTTCTTCGTAGAACCGATTTACTCCTGCGTTGGAGACTCCGCTAGGCGCCTCCGTCACCGATCCCCCCGAGATTACCGGAAACAATAACACAGCATGCGGCACTATTCTACCTGGGAAAACCACGGACACCTTGACGGAAAGCCGACGGAATCCATTAAAGTCAATTGTGTTCCGTTGACCGCCGATGGTGTCTGTGGTGCAACGAAACTGGCGCTTCCGGTTATTCCCTTGTTCTGCTCCTCTGATGGAGCAGAATGGAATGACGAGCGCAGGTGTGAACATCGCCTTACTGGAAAACCCCTTTATTATTTATTTACATAAAACCGGAAATTGTTTTCTAGTGTCGCAACATTGTTGCAATATTTGTAATTACACGATTGCCATTTCATTTCAATGTCACATCTATACAGGAGTCTTGCTAAATCTTTTTTTTACGATAGATTTATTATCTTTCTAATGTCTGCCATGTTTTTCACTAATCTATAAGCATTCGTTCCTTTTCCTGCTCTTTGATACCACACAGCTCAGCTCCGAGCACACGTTACAATTGTATCTGTAGAGCAGACAAGTGTCGTATCGCAGTATAAGGCATAATTCACATGAACGTGTCCGTTTTACGCGCGTAAAAAACGCCGCGTTTTTCCTGCGTTGCAGTTCCGTGTGACATCAGCGTATGGTGCGGGTCTGCGTTCTTTACGAGCGTATGTCATCAGTATGTCACGCGTTTCGCGTCAGCAAAATAAACGAAAGGAGGTGATTTTCTTTGTAAAAATCATTTCTTTAGCAACTGTTGCGTGAATCACGCACAGCACACGGATGTGCGTCCGTGTGCTGTCCGTGATTTTCACGCACCCATTGACTTCAATGGGTGTGTGATGCGCAAAAAAACGCACAAGTACAGGACAGGCAGTGACTTGCATAGGTCCGTGTGACGTGCGTTATTTTCACGCGCGTAACACGGACATGAAATAAGCTTGTGTGAATTAGGCCTTACTCAATGTATAAGTAAACGCCAGAAGATAAAGCAGAATGGTCTGTGCCATAAAGATGTAACATAGTTCCGTAATATAATATTGGCGATTTTCCAATATGGCGATGAAATACTCATCATATACATATATCAATCGCATAAACGTTGCGGGATAGTTCTATCCGCTGTCCCAAGAGACAGCAACACAAAGTAATATAGCGCCCTGACATCACGTCTTGATAGAAGACAATATTAATAACGCAAATGCCATAATGAACAAAGCAGCGAGGGCTACACGCCAGAAATGTACATCACACACGTAGAATCTGCCATTTTCTACAAGTGACATCTTATAATTCAATGTCTTCTCTCAATGATTCTGACAAAGGCAGAATAAGAATAAATGAGTCTAGCAAGACAGCCCAGAGCGTTACAATATCCAATAGCTCATTATTTTTAAAAAGCTATCTATAAAGTGATGCTGACAAGGAGTGAGCATTTTATTACTCCTCCTGATGCAGATGGTAGGGAAAACATGAGCCATGGCTTTTGGGAATTCTCTCAGTGCAGAAGAGATTCAGTGTATGATAGTAACTTATTGACAGTCTGTACAGCAGCCGAGCTCCTCGGAGATATACCGGAGCATGTTGACCACCCATGGGCTTGAAGGTTGAGTATAAGGTGCTGTTCAATTCTTCATTGCGTAGTGCCGGATCCGTCATATCACGGATACCACTGGCGCCTGACGGACCCTAATAACTTTGGGTCATCGTATTGTAAAGGAACTGCGATGGTTGCCTAAGGCCCTGTTCACACACAGGTTTTTTTGTAGGCAGATTTTGAACTGACAGCGCTGTTTTGATGCCTTTTATTATGCATTTTTTTGCAGCGTTTTTGCCCGTGGCCATTTAATCTAATGCAACGACCTCAAGCAAAAAAAACTTGGCAAAAAAAAAAATGCTCAGAAACTAGTGCCGCAGTTATTTTCTGCCTCTCATTGATTACAATGGCAGATCAGAGGCAAAAACCGTGGCAAGAAAGAACATGCCACTTTTTTTCCCACTTTTTTTTACTCCGATTCAGACGCGATTTCTGCTTGAAAATCAGTTGACCCTAAGAATTTACAACATTGTGTAGGAAAGCATGTAAAAATCTTAAAGCATGCCTGCAATACATCGAAAATAAAATATTCAGCAACTTTCTAAGTAATCTTGATTAATAATCTCCTATCGTTTTGTGTATACAGCTGCTATGCAGA
Organism: Rhinoderma darwinii; assembly: GCF_050947455.1. Lineage (NCBI taxonomy): Eukaryota > Metazoa > Chordata > Amphibia > Anura > Rhinodermatidae > Rhinoderma > Rhinoderma darwinii. The sequence goes on from NC_134690.1 coordinate 391,592,197, forward strand.
TTGTTGTGTCTCCATGGCAACAGATGACAAACAAACCCTGTGCATAGTCTGATCCTACAGTAATGTATTACTCCCTTACCAGGAAGAAGCGGCAGAGGGAAAGGAGTAACACATGACTGCAGGATTATGTTATACACTAGGTTGGTTTGTATTCTGTAACCATGGAGACACATAGGTCTGCATATGACCTGTATACACAAAACTTATTATATTATTAATTTAAAATATAGGACATAAGGGTGAAGTAGAGGGGACTGGTCCATAGACATTAGTTTTTGATGGCTAGATGCTGTGAAGATGCTGTACTGTAGGGTCTGTGCACTCGTGACCTATGCTCTGAATGGCCCATAATAGGAAAAAGGCCAGGGAACAGATGCTTCCACCTGGTGAGTCAAGGTATAACACACAGATGTGTGGAGAACTCCTCCACCAATCACAGATCATGGAACAGCCATCAATTGACAGCTGTTCCGTTCTCCCTACCCTGAACAGATCTCTAAGGTTCACTGCAGGAAAGCACGCTAAATGTAATTTTTTTTCCATACGTTGAAATAGCAATTTCCTTTTGCATTTTATCTAAAAATAATTTGGGATTTTCAAAAAGTAGCCTAACAAATTTCTGGAGCTTTACAAATAAACATGTAACCCCAGGGCCGTGCCTTAGGGCTGATAGAAGTGGTTTCTCAGAGACTTAATGGCTTCATTGATTATAATGATTTCATAAGTTACGGAGGATGGATACCAAATAAATAAATAATGACTGACTGCTGCACATCGTGAAGATGTTCTGCAGCAACTGTTTCGGTCATGATGAGCTTACAGTATTATTTGTTGAATACAAGACATAGGCAATGCTATTCAATGGGTTCAATGTTTCTCATTGGGGCTAATCTAAGCTGTCAACTTCCATGTGCGACCCCATGTTCAATTCTATAAGGCAATTGTGAGTTATAGGGCTTTTCTCATCATGACAACCCCCTCAGAAAATGAAGGTGGTTGATTGACGCAAGTCTGACCCATGGTATTCAGCTGTTATCACCGAGGGAATTTGTGGCCAGTCAGTAATACATGGGGACTATGCAAATAAATGGTTATTCATATAATACATGGACAGGCCGGGTCTGCAAGATTGGGAGCCCTCTATGCTCTGCACCTCTCTGATCTGGCTCTCCGAGCTGGGTCCTGAAAGGGGGACTCACTTCTATGACATAAGGATGATCCCTGTCCATAGTAAGGGCATATTGATGAGACAAACCCTTTTAAATAGAGAATCCCCCACTCGGGACCCCCATCTAGTAGCCACAACAGAGAGCAGTTACGAAGAGCGTCTCTAACTTTGGGGGACCCAACGTTTCCGTATAGAATATGGGCAGCTCATTAACTGCAATGGGAACTGTGTAATACTTAATTTCCCCTGTGGCGGCGCTGCAGGAAAATTGAACACTTGCTACCGAGTTCCCACGCAGATCACAGCTGATCGCTAGCGTTTTCAGCAGCGATATACCCTGTGATCAGCTTATCATTGAGGGACCCATCTAACAAAAAGGGATTGGCCGCCCCTTTAAGGTATGAACTATTATGCCTTGCACACTAATGAAGACAAGATAAATAATTATAATCTTACATAATGAGCCATTTCAGCCTCTCTAGGGTTAATTCTTGAATTCCACCTAGTTACACATAATATTAGGGTGCAACGCAGTGGGAATAATCGAGCAGCTCTACAAGGCCACGTGTCCCACCACGTATTAATAATTATATCACGCAATACTGAAAACGTATGTGTATTGTTCATGTCTGCTGAACACGTTATGATCTGTGTGATATTTTTATTAACCTGCTTTGATAAAAGATCAAGACGACTTAGATTTCCATTGTAGGTATGAATCCATGTATTGTACCAGGCAGATGACAGCGCCGCGGCCTTAGCAAAGACTCAAGTATTTCATGACTTTGCCTTAAATAAGTCTGCATCAGAAATTGATATGAGTTCTGGGTTTCTGTAGCCTGAAACATTGAGTAACATAAGATGGTTTAATAAAGAGCTCACTTATTCTAAGAATGTACGAGGAAGCCAAATATGACAGCAGGGAACATCTCTCTGATACAGTTAATCTCTTCCGAGATGGAAACCCTTATTCTAGATGTAAGACATCTCTACTAAGCATGTTATGCCTTGTTCCTCGCTCCTAAATAGTCCTCCTATGTTGTCTGTATAATGTGTATGTCAACAGGAGAGAACCCCTACTGTGCATGAATATTTCAAGATGTAGTACGGATAAGGATATTGCAAGAAAATTAGCATTCTTGAGCGTTACTTTCCAGGCCTTCAAGAAATACTTAAAGGGGTTGCCCACGCACGGACAACTGATGACGTACCCACAAGATAGGTTATCAGTATATGATTGGTGAGGGTCCGAAACATGGTCCCCGCACCGATCTGCTGCTCTGGCTGCCCCCGGGCACCGGATGTCCATGCCGATAGCAGATGGCTCCGGTCACGGAATAGTGGCCGTGCTGCAGTACTACAGTTCTGCTCCTATTCGAGTTGCTGTTCTGCAGCATGGCCACCATGCTGTAGTCGGAGCATCACCGATCATATACTGATGACCTATCCTGTGGATAGGTTATGAGCTGTCCGTGGGTGGACAACCCCTATTAAACATATCTATAGAGTGGAATTTTATCACTATATCTACCTTATAGCTGTATGGCGGTATAGTCACTAAAAATATTTTAGGTGATTGCATGCTGAGCATTTTTTTATATGATATTATTGTATTTGCCTTGGGGGAGCAGTGATGGACTCACCATTAGGGCATTAGACCAGTGGGGCAACTGTAGAGGAATACTAACACCTGGGTTCTGTTTCCTGAGGGAACCTAAAAAGTCCATCTATTTCATATGAGGAGACCAGTACTATAAGTCATATAAAATACTTTGCATTGTGGCCCAAGAGCTTCAAAGTACGTTTCCGGGCAGTTCCTGAAGGCCAATGTCCTGAAGTGGCCCTTAGGTTCCTCAGCCGGATGCAATCCTCAGGCATGGCAGTTAAAGGAACAATCCAGGGGGGCGATACATTGTACAAATATTTCAAGATCACAAAAGAAACAATCTTTGAGTCAGGCTCCGCCCCCTAAGAACCTGCATTAGGCATAACACAGTGCATAAGTTTGCCTGGAGTATTCCTTTAAGTGTCTTCCTAAGTGTCTTATAACACAGGTTCATATATCCAGGTCCTTTCCTGCCTCTAATCCAGAGCTGTAGCCAAACTCAAAGCTTAACATGGTTGGATGATATTACGGTAATTTTCGGCGCTGGTATTCTACCTAATGAATCCCTCCCAATGTTTCTTGGACTTTGGGGATGTCCCCTCCATTGTTGCCAGAGCTGCAGGGATGTAACTACTGTACAGGGGTGCAAAGGTAGCAGTCACACCTGGGCCCTGGTGCATGATGGGGCCCAAAGGGTCCCTCTGCCACATAAAAAGACACCAGTATTATAAATGGCCCATGGACAGTAGTGGGGGGACCTGTTACAGATGTTTCATTGGGCCCTGGAGCTTCAAGTTACTTCCCTGTAAAGGTTGTCTATACGAAAACAGGTCACAACGAAGGGACTTAGGAAAACAACATTGGACTAAATCATAAAAAGTTGTACCGCTCCGGATGAGGACAATGTCGTAATATAGAAAAGCAAAATTACATGTCATTCAAAGCCAATTTATGCGTTGTAGACATTGACTCTATTGCCTTTTTTAGTTGCCCCATAGCATCCTTTAGAATAGATATAATCATGGTGGCCTGATGCTCCGGCTTCATTGCAAAAATTTACCTTGGCCATCCACCCAACTGCTATGACATGTGCCATGTATGTGATACGTCATATACATCACAATGTATGGGATCTGTATAACATTAAGTTCATTTACCTCCATGAAGCATAGTGTGCAGCTAGTGATATACTGTGTGCCACCACATCTCCACCTACTTAAGAAGCTCTTTGGTCTTAAGTGACCCCAGACCACCTGATTCATGACTCTCCAGAAAATCCCCCACCATGGGCACCCTTGCTTAAGGCTGCACATATGTAATGTCCGGCCCTAAAATTGACAAAATATTATAGTTGGAAAGCCCTCCCTTCTTAAGTGACGTAGCCAGGCTTTCCTTCACCAGGGGCAAATATTAAAATCACAGCCCCAGCCCTGTATTTAAATACCCTGGCCAAGGCTGAGGATTTGTTGGCACCCCCGCTGGCACCGGCATGCTCCACCGCCCCCCCAGCTACACCTTCTAGAACACACGTGATCCCGTACCTTTAATAGAGAAATGAGATGACAAGTTTTATTGCAGTTTTTCTTCTATAACTACCGATACTAGAATTCCAAAAATTTTCAAAAACGACAGGTACGAATCTGCAAGTCCTGTTTTCCTTCTCTTCCTTGTGAACATACAGATTTGTCCCTTCTTATTAAATGGCATGTGTCGCTGTGTTATTTATTGCTGAACCGTAATGTATTTTAATTCCGTAGGGCGTAGCAAGATCCCCCGGCTGCGAGACATCTCATATGTTGTAAAAGTGATGATCATGTAATATATCACGTGCTGTTAATCTACACCAGCCCGGCTGTAACCGAAGCCGTCCAACAATGCATTTACAGTCCGTGAAGAGAGGCTGATCTACTGGGAAACCCCCCATGTTTCCACCCTCATTTCTTTTGTAATGCCATCACTGTGGACCGAAGTGACATTCTATCCGTCTTACACCTCGTGCATCTGTTCCCAAGCTAATAGTTTTTTATGATTAATGGAAGGTTTATTAGTGATATTGCATTACTGATAGCACTCCTTAAATCAGGTTATCTCTGCCCTGTGTACGTCCGGAGAGTGGTCAGCCCACTGAGCGCACGTATCTCCATCAGCTCCAAAGATAAAGCATCCTCTCCTATCCAATGCTTATTGTTCTAAAGAGGCTAATATGTTGTGGACCCGCTCCGGGTCAATGTAATACTCTGCATTATAATTACTTTCTGAAATTGCGTGATTGTTTCAATATCAATACCTGCCATGAAATGCCATCAAATTGTATTTTAATCAGATCCAGGACAATACCATGGGGAAAGTATCTATTACAGAATACATCCTGGAGGATTTTTTTTTTTTTTTCATGAGCTAATCTGTTTTTCTTTTCTCTATGTTGCTGTATTGTTTGCTCATTGCCTTTTTTTTACTGTTCAATCAGCTGTGATTATTTTTACTCTGCTATTGTCTTGGTCTGTGATATTATTGCCTGCGGAGAAGCCAGTTCACAAAAGAGCGTACAGAAACACTATGCATGTCAGATGGGGATGTAATATAGATAAATGCATCAAGAAATGGGAAAGGAATGAAAAAATATTTCCCTATACTTTGGTGTATTTGTAATAATAATAATAATAATAATTATTATTATTGCTATTTTATCATTTTTATTTGTATTATTTGATAATATTAATTGTATTTTGATAATGATGATGATGAACATTATTAGGATTGCTAATATTATTATTGCTATTTTTATTACTAGTAGTATTATTTTAATTATCTGAGATTATTATTTATTTATTTTTTTTATTATTATTTTTAGATTTTTTTATTATTTCTATTATTAGATTATTATTATTATTATTATTATTATTATTATTATTATTATTATACATTATTCCTGATCATATAATCATTATATAATATGAAATAGATTTTTTTTTTACAACATTTAATAATAAATATAAAATATTAATTATAAATAATAATAAAAAATATTTTTTGTTATTATTACTACTACTATCATTTTTTTGACATAGTATGAGACATCATTTTGTCATATAAAAGGGTTATGCCACTTAAGTATTTTAAGACAGTGGGGTCCCTGTGATCGAATTCTGAAAATGGGCTGGTTTGGGTCCCAACATCCATGGTCGCACATGCGCAGTCAATCACCATTAACATGAATGCGCGTCAAGGACCGCACGGTTTACGGATCGTCCTATTGACATGTCATTCAAAACAATTTTAAGAATATCTCTTCGTTTGTTCATCTTGATAACTCGGATAATTAGGATAATGCATAGTTTCCCTGCAGCCCATTGGAAACCCATAGATAACAGATGAGCTGTTCCAACTGGCAAATATATCTCCGCTATGTGAACAAACTCCGCTCTACTGCATCAGAATTCAGATTCTATCTGCAGCAATTTCCAGAATCCCTGTAAAATTATACTGCTCCCTTTCCATGTCCCTTATACGTGTAAATAATAGCGGCTCGCTATACGTTCCGCATTGACCTTTCCAGCTATGTAATTCCACGGGCTGACTTCCGAGTATCTTCTCTCTTTACAAGCGTCTAACCTGTGGGGAAGAATCTTGTGTCTGGCTGGCCATATATCACCACATTGTAATGCAATTCAACTACAGTTGTTTTCCAATTCAATGTTCAATATATATCCCCTAAATCCCTAGCGAGGGATGCACAGCAGAGTGATTTTTATGAAGGCGCATTCCTTTATGAATCAAGCACTCAATAAGCTACTGCGCTAACCTGTGTTTACTCGTCAGGAAGGCCGCGTTCGCCTATTGTGTTGTAGTTCCAGCATTAGTTAACATTCAGGATACAGATGGAGCCTGTCGGGTGAGGGTGAGTCGGGTGAGTTTTGCACATGTAGCAGTGCTGACTTTGTCACCAGGCTTGCCATCTGTGGTTTTACATAGGACTGTATGCATACCTCCCAAGTGTCCTTCCTTTGGAAGGACAGTCCCTACTCTAGACCAGGTCCCTTTGTCCCTCTATTTGACCTGGTAAATAGATTTGCATTCCAAGGGCTACTGGCATAGTCCTCACCATTTTACGCGCTCGGTTTGATGGCACCGCTCGCTTCTGCACATAACGCCATCAACTAGTTCTGTTATAAGGAACTGGAGTGCGTGATAAGGAACTGGAGAATATTTCATTGTCTGGACGGCTCCTTGAGAGCAGTCAGCTAGTACTAAAATGGGGGCTTTGATCTTGTAGCGCTATAGCGGCGTCATATGTTAGACGATGTACATATATTTGGTACCATCTTTACATGAGAATTAGGGGTTACATATTTGGGGTAAATAATATTTATTGAACTGACTACCCTAATAAAAAATAAAAAAAATTATCCTATTTTTGACCCATTTTTCCCTAAATAAGACCTCTTAATAAAAAAAATATCAAATAAAAATTGGTAAAATTCAAAAGCCTTATCAGTCCTGAGAAAAATAAAATGTTGGGTAGACCAAGAAACAAAAACTAGCGTTCCAAAATGGGAAATTTTGCTCTGGGCATCAAAAACCAAGACCCCGGTCATGAAAGGTTTAATACAAATGTTATATTGCTCCATAAACTGGTTCCTAACTGTGTATAAGACCCCAACGTGCATACGATTTTAGGGTTTGGTGCAGTTTGGATCTTAAAAATGTTAATATTTAAATAAAAAAATCGTTCAAGCGTCTAGATATTCATGAAAAATGTGATTATTTTTTTTGCACAATAAACCATAAAAGTGCCTCTGACTTTCCAAAAAGTTAGGAGCTCTCTTGCATGTAATGCTTTACCAAGTCAGCTCTGCTACATGCCTGTAGATGTAGGGTGCAGGTCCCTATCTGGGGCTCTTCCACTGAGGTAACATGTCGTGTTGCCTGGTTGCAGGACTTAAATTGAGAGGCTAACCATCAATGGCTCAATGATTAACATCCTCCGGCTTTCCAAGAGGCCAGTCTATAATCTGTGGCTCTAACACACACAGACCCGGGATATATTGAACTGTAATTAACTGCTCCAGTGAACCATAATTAAGGTCTATAACTCAGTCCTTTTCTGCCTTCATCATTACATCACAAATGACATCTTTTATTAAGAGTAATAGGGAGGGGCTTGGATGATGTCGGATGGATAGGATTATTTGGGCCCATGTATAGCATTAGAAGGTTTAGTGATAAATAGGCAGAATTACACTTCACTCGACTTTTTATGGCTATTTTATTTTTACATTTTCAATATTTTCTAGAATAAAATACAATGTAAATAACACAAAGTAGAACCCATTTAAAAGAAAAGATTTTATTATGTTTATATGTATTAATATGTAATTTATAATGATCACTATATAATTCTTCATCTTCCATGTGGTGGCGCTGCTGGGGAATCCAACACTTGCCCGGGTTCCAGCTGACCACTTAGACACTGTAATGTCCGGACCGCCGACTTCTCTTGCCCTCCAGCGGCCGCAGACCTCTGAACTCCTGCCGGCATCTCCCTCCATGGAGAGGCCAGCACACGCAGTCACACTGCCGTGTAGTGTTTTCCTAAGGTCCCCGGCCTTAAAGGGCCAGCGTGCACACCTGTAAATGTTCCCTACCCAATCCCAACAACACCCTGTATTATAATAAGGGCTCTTCCCCTTCCTCCTTGCCTGAGCGTTGTTGTGTCTACCCATGTTCGTTATTTCAAATGGTACCTTAGTTGTATCCTGTGTTCCCATATCCTGTATCCTGTATCCAGTAATTGTGTTTTGTTCCTCAGCGAAGTCTAGTGTTGGAGTCAAGTTCCTCCTCTGTGCCACGTGTCATCTGCCACGTCACGTGTCATCTGTGCCAAGTGTCAGCTACTCCTCGTTTCTGCTACACCACATATCTGCTAAATCATCTTTGCAGGTACTCTTGCCCTAGAGACTGTTATTGACTATATTTTGGCCAGCTGCTACTCCACTATGGCGGAGCGGCCTAGTGGGTCCACATACCCCATATCCTTGACAGACACCCTGTGATCACCTGAAGGACCCTTTTAACAAAAAAGTAATTGTGAAGTAGTCAACCCTTTTTAAAGACTAGGGTAGTCTACACTTTCTGCATGTTAAAGACCCATGATCCCCTGCTGTGGAGAATTTACCTTTTGTTGTAATGGTCTTAAAAGGATTTTTCATCTAAAACCAAAATAATCATCTCTGCGTCCAGTCTAGTTGTATCAGTTTAATAAAATAATCAAATATTACCAATTTTAATGCCAGTTGAATTACTGACATAATCATATATTACAGGTCAGAATCAAATTTCTGTTCAGTGATGCTAGTACTAGAGGCGGAGCTGTGACAACCATTCAGCCTTTCATGACAGAACAGAGTAGTTACTCTTAAAAATGAAACAATGTATTTGTTATGTAAACATGGTTGATCTTATAAATTCCCTATTGAAATAAAGTATCAAAGTATCAGTGGAGCTATGAATTTTGAGTCAATTTTGACCAGTGATATTCTCCTTTAAAAATCTAAATCGAATGGAAAATAAAATAATTTGGCTTCAGCCTCCGGCTATACTTATCTATACGTTCCCTGAACAGAGTGATCCTTTCTGCCTCTCATTAGTGTATTTATCTATAGAAAATGGTAAAATTAATCACAATAATGAGATATTAGTAATGCTTATAGAAAGTCATTTCAGGCTGCTGTATGGACTAATCCGGGGAAATCAGCATCTAGACCATAAAAAATAAAGTATTGTTGCTCGCATGTTGCATTTGGCAGGACGCCAATCCATTAGAAGTTTTAACTATGGACTGAATGTATTTGGATGCTATGGGATAAGTGTAGCACTTAACATTGGGTGAAGACTTTGAAATCTCCTGAAGAACAGCAGGGCATAATTTATCCTCTGAGATCCCTGACATGTCAGCGTATGTGTTCAAGAATGCGATGAGCCTTACATAAAAACACCGCACGCATTTGGATTGTAAATATTTTACGCCAATGTCAGGAAATGGCAAAAGAATAAAGTGCCGAGGTCTTGATATAGGTTATAGCATCATGTTTGGCTGTTTAGGATGCATTTGTAAAGCAGTGACTCTATGTGCTACACAGGGCATTGTATACATGATTTAAAGGAGCTCAAAGCCTAACGTCAGCAGTTTATAAAGGAGCGGCACCATTCTAAGAGGAGCTTCTAATATCTTCCATATGTTTGTAAACGGTTCTGGAGGTTCTTCTTGTCATTGGAGGTACGTTAGATAAGGTAGTGATCATAGGAGGCAGATATTTTCTAGACTTTGAGGATCACAACACTCACCTACCTATAATGGTTGATAACAGGGAACAATAAATAGTATTCACCTACAAAACCGATGGAGAGAAGATAGACTTCAGGTTGAGAACCCCTTTATTCTTGGTTTTATTTCAGTACCTTCAAAAAATATGATTCAGTCTAATTTTAGTGGACTCTTCCAGGTTCTTCTGAACTGATCTTCAATAACTACAGAACCCTATGGTTCAGGAGAAACGTGGGGGTCTGGGTGTTGAGGTCATAATATGGTTATTAAAATGTGGCCATATATCAGCCGCGTGAAGCCAGCCATAATCTGATATTTGTCAATGGATCATGAAGATAGTCTAGCGTCAATGTGTGCCAAATGTCTGATGAAGGTGGAATAGGTCACACAGGTTGGACTTTTCCTGTCCGACTCCTTTTTTCTGTCACCAAAAATGTCATCTTCCTCCATGTCAAGCTCATTTGGTCAAGCCAAACAGGATTGGGAGAATAAGACATCTTTATTGCGAGATGAAAGATCTTTCGACCACAATTACCGAATGTCTATGTCTATCTATACTCTAAGAAGTACCCAACTATAAACAAGCTGAACCCACAAGAACTGTATTATTTCTTCTCAGAACCATAAATGAAAATGAGAAAGAGTAAACCGACTCATGTAAAACACAAGTGACGAACCACCATGAAACGGTTGATGTCTTTCAGAAGAGGACCTTCACGGAGACCGGAAAGAGACATTCTACTGTATCCATTCTATCGGCAGCATTATTCTACAGCTCAATCTTTTTCCATCTCGTATAGTCCAACTGTTTGATGTAGTGTTGTGTGTGTTGGACTTACACAAATGAACAGATGGAGACATAAGTGATGGCACATTGATGTTAAACAAACACAAGTTCTAATTGAAAAGATATATACAATAACTCCACTGAAGGAGGTCGGCAAGAATGTGCAACAGCTGCTTCCAGTTCCAGTCTTGGTTTGTATACACTGGATCGTTTATTGCATTGGGTAAAGTCAGCACGCAATTGTTTCACAGGGTATGTGAAATGAGGAGATCGTATGTAATGAATGTGGCCAGCAAATTATAATAACTCCTTGGTGAGGCCAAATGTTTTTCTAAGTCGAAAGGTGGGGCTTCTCTGTCTTTAATTTTACAATCTCTATTTCAACCCGTTTTTTTCCATGTTTTTTATTTATTTTTGTACACATGTAATGTCCAATTGAGCCCATAAATGACGCCCCTGTGATTGTATCCCTCTTTCTACTCATTTGGCTGACAGATGAACGCTCTACGTACAAGGGTCTTGAGGAGAAGTAAACCATGGGATGTGTTGTGAGAAGGAAACGTTGCGGAAAGTGGTCATTCAAAGTTGCAGAGGAAGAGAAGTTCTAGATTTAATTAAAAATAAGTAACCAAGGAAAATATAGAATCGGGAATACACAAGGGACTATTCGAGGTGGCCAACACCAACCTCTATGTCTATTACTAGACCACACTATGACAACACCAGAAAATGTCTTATATGCACAAGACCAGACTGACACATTAGAAGACCAGAGGGTACTTCGATAGGCCCAAGTTTTGACATGATAATGGGCCCCTGCCACAGGAAAGCCCATGAGGTCCAGCAAAGTTTACAGTGCAATTCAAGGAGACATGCGCCTGTATTATATAGCTGCTTTGCCCTTCGTCTCATCTCCTCCGGTAGGCCCAAGTCAGTCCAGTTTTAACAAGTTAATATGTACGACTAATAATATCTAGCATCACAAGAAAAAGTGCCAATGAGCACAAATCAGCCTATTGACACATGAACCCTTCATGTTTTTGGCCTATAGGGGCACCACTCACCCAGAGGCCCAAGTTGCCCCTCCGGTATTAGTACTTTTGATGATACTCGACTTTATATGACAACTGACTGCATTATAGACCCCAGCTTCATACTGACTTTGTAAATATTTCAGATTATTTGGCTTTTTAGTTCCCTACATATAAAAATATGTCATTATTTTTGAATTTGCTATTGATTTTTTTACAGTAATGTGTCTCAATGTAGTTTTTAACTCCGAAATAAATGCGATAGAAGAGCAAGACTCGGATATTTCATTAGGATGAGTACCACAGGAAGTTAGAAATGAATTCCCTTTTCCTGGAAAGATTAGAACGATTAATGTCAACTATCATTCACGGTAGTGTATAGTTTAAGACTGACTCTAGCAGATGAGATTCTTTAATAGCAATGCGAGCGTGCACTTTAAAAAGGAGAATAGATCATCGCAATGAGCCTTTTGTTTGGAGTGTAATAAGTTAATTTTAAACAATGTGTTTAATGTGACTAACATTTACCGTGCCATCCTAATTTATGTAAGCGCCATTGTGCGCTTTGTGTGCATTTTCATTGTTATTTTGCAGCTCCTTAGTGCATGATGTGCGGCTTTATTGTTAATTGTATTAAAAATTAAATGAGGCAAATCAATTACTGCTCTTCGTGACTCCTGCACGTATGAAGACGACACTGTTTTTACAGTTTCAATTAAAACAAAGAGGTGGGTCTATTGTTCTGCCGGAGAAGGGTTCAGAACTTTGTGTCAGGTCTGTCTGTGTCGCTGAGTTGAGAGTATATTGATGAGTTATGTAGACGAATGTGATATTTCAGAACATAGACGTGCAAGTTACTTTAGTAAAGAAACCCGTTAACAGGCAGTGTCTAGGGTTTATACTTGTATCATGTCTTCTGTTTAGAAAGGAAGCCATAACGCTTTGACGGATCTGCTTGACCTGGCGGGTCATATCATATTTCAACTCATTCACACCACACAAAGTATCACTTAACTTAACTTAGAGGAATTGTCCACCTCTGAACAGCTGATGACCTATCCATCGGTTAGGTAATCGGTATATCGTCGATATACCTGACCGGTATAAGCCGCTTCGGCTTCCTCTAGGCATTGGATGTTATGGCCCATTATGCGATTTACAGAGCCGGATGCAGTTGGCTCCGTACATAGCATAGCGACCGTGCTCGCGAACTGCAGCTCTGCTCCTATTCACTTGAACAGTACTGCAGCTTGGCCGCTATTCAGTGGCTGGAGCCAACTGCTTCTGGCATGTACATCTGGTGCTCGGAGGCAGCCGGAGCGGCTTAACACTGCGGGCTCTGGGTGTCAGACCCCCACAGATCATGTACTGATGACCTATCTGGTGGGTAGGTCATCAGTTGTCCAGTAGTGGAGAACCCCTTTAACACCCTCAACTTTACTTTATTTTCCTTTACATTTTACAACACGGAGCCAAAAACTATGCACAAGTCTTACTCCAGCAACATCATAACCGCCTGGCACTTTGCAGTTTTTGCAGAGTTATCGGACAAGCCACCATTATTTTATGTTGACCTGTATGTGACTGAATAACTTCAACTTTCCTCCAATCTTTTCACAGTTTATATTCATTCTGAAAGTTTTACTTTCTTTTAGACAATCTATATACAATACATAAGAAAATACAATGTAAAACATTGTCTAATACATTGACACGCAGTTTTAGCGCTGGGATGCATGACACTAACCCTCTAAATATTATTGATATAACTGAGATTTTATAGTACCACACATGGCGTGATCCACCTCAAGGCGCATTACTCGGTAATTAGGGTGATTAACATAATAGGCTTAGCATAGTAGATTCGAAGACCGGCCACTTGCAAGAATATTACAACTGCTATTCTTTCTGCTATTCCATGTCAAGTAGGGTTTCCCTTAGTCCTTTAATGTAAACTATATGATGATATTTGAGCAGGAAAACTATGACTAGGGAAGTCCTAGGCTCATTTTCATAGGGTAATAACTTCTAAACCATAGAAAGGTAATCGCTCTGCCTCCAATCTTACAGACGGGTAATTAATATGCCATAGAGAAGACTCAGGACACAAACAGAAGATAGGATATTCTAGTCTTCAGAAGTCAAGACCAGACAGTTTACCTTATTGAACGATTTCCCATTATTTCTATCATACCAACAGATTCCACAGCTCTGTATACAGATTGTAATCACATACACCAGTCCCTGTCCTGATTCGGGTCACAATCTAATTTCCCTACACTGATATCCCACATTAGGAAGTCAACTGATCAGACTGTTGGGTGAAGACCCACACAAACATGGGGAGAACATACCAACTCAATTCAGAAATGATATATTTACTTTGGTTGAGTAAAGACACTTGTCCATCAAGTTTAACTCTTCTTAAGATGTCCATACACTTCCGATAAATGTCGGCCGACAGCTATTCCTCCAGACTCTGCCATTAACATGCACGCTTATTTCAATGGGGTGAGGGTAATAAGCTGCTGCCAGACACCTTTGGCAGCAACTTTTCTCCAGTGAAAACACAGGATCGGGCATGTTGAAATCCAACATGCCCGATCCTTCTTTTCCCCGACATCTTGGGAGAGTCGGGAGACCTCCATACGTATTAGTCATCCGGTCCCACCAAAAATGGCAGGTTGGACAGACTTTCCTCTAATGTGTATGGCCACCTATAGACCTAGACTGAAGTCAAGGATCCCATAAGTGCAGTAGTGAATATGCAAGCATCTATGTTTTGTGTTACAAGCCAACCATTCTTAAAAGCCTCTGATATTGCAAGAATCATTTTGAAGGAGGTCATCAACCATTTGCGCTCTACGCTACCGTGTTTGCATAATGTATAGTTTTATTACACATTATTTCTATGGAGGTAGGCCTGTGTGATGACCCAAATTGTGAACAAATCACCTGTTACCCCTGGAGCGCAACTCAAGTCTTCTCCTGGTCAATAATCTCAATTTACTTCAGTGCCCAGAAATAAAACTACTTGGCCTAAGTTCTTACAAAATTATGCCGCCGTTAAACCATGGCATTGGATAGGAGTTTAGCCTTTTACGGTCTGAACATAAATTCTCCTGTTTAACCAGGCAATGCAGAAAAAACACAGCATTAAACAAGACTACTGCTCCACGTTTCACTAAATACTTGGCGTAGCTGTCACTGTATCCTGTGAACACCACATTCTGTTAACTTAATAAAGTCTCTGTCACTCGGATAGCTTTTCATCTTCAGGGATCTTTTATTTTTCCTAGATAAGGCTGCCAACCCTACTGTCTGTAAATTATAGCATAGGGCACTTCACTTTGAGCTTGGGAATAGAACAAACTTCACTTTATGAGCAAGACAGACGTCCTGTATCGATAGTCATGAACAAACAATATGATGATCATGAGTTAACTTTTATTATCAATGTCTGGTATATTGTTATTGGTACTCATGATATATATATATATATATTAGTCAGTGGGTCGATGCTTATGGACAATAACGTTGGAGGGGCAGCCATGACTTGCCAGTGATTCCGGTTACTTGAAGAAACATGAATGCATCCATTAACTCTTGATTGGTATGACTTTCACAAAGTTGAGTTTTTCTTACGGCCCTATGAATTCCACTTATGAAACACGATGTTATCACCATGAGTTGTGGCAACTCAGTTCTCTTACATACGTCTAACTAAATTGAGATATATCGGTGTGGTTAGCAGCACTACATTGTGATCTCTAGAGCACTTAGAGGAAATTAAAGTTGCCCTGTGGAAAACGCGTGGCTAGAGGATGGGGCAGGTCTTAGGGCTTCTAAGGCTGTGCCTACAGGCTAGTAGCATGGACCAAACAAGGTTCCTATATATAGTGGTATTCCAATAAAAAAAAATTATGGCATATCCACGGGATACGCCATAAACGCAGGATAGCTGAAGGTCCCATCCTGACCTACGTTCGGTCTGATGAGGTTGCCAGTCACTGCACCAGGTGGAGTATTGATAGAGAGATGGTTACACATATGCACGGCTCTCTCCATTGATTTCTATAGGAGTTACGGAAACAGCAGAGTCCGCTTGATGTTGGCTGAAACATTATTTAGTGAAGAACTATCAGGACTCACCTGCCCCAATAACATGGACATTCTTTCTGATCTATGCTTCCAACAGTGTCTAACAACCTCACAGACATTAAATGGTTGGTAAATCCAGCCGGAAATCTGTAAAACGCTCTACTCTGCTTTTTCGACATTCAAAGTAATCCTGTCTTTACTTGGAGATGGTTTTCTAACTATATGCATATATAGAGGCCAGAAGGGCAAATGCCCAGGGGCTTCCACCACCTAGTTCCTCCACCTCCCAATTTCCTACAGTGATTCTCAGACAAAGCATGGGTGTTCAAAAACTTGGACGGAGGAGGTTGTGAACGGAGGTCTCTGGGGAAACTAAGAGGTATCAGGATATTGAAAAGTTATTTTATTTTTGTTTTTTTACTATCAAATTAGTACCCCCAAAAACCTTTTAAGTTACAAGACATGACTCAGAAAGACACCTTCACCAAATTTTTTTATCCGTTGGCCTCCACCAACCTTGATTCGGCCATGATGGAGACACAGCCATTTTGACTATTGGCACAGCCATCTTGACTACTCTATAGAGATTGTTATTGCCAACTTGGACTATGGGCAACAAGTCCACAATCTTGGGGAGTTCCAGCATATTTTTACAATAGGTTAATTAATATAAATAGATTTGAGATAATGGAAGGGATATACATAGTTAATCTATTGATGCCCCAAGTGGGAGCCAAGTGCCTTCTTTACTAAAATTAGTCCCTTCTGCATGTTCCACGCCTCCGTCCCTCTTAATAAATTGTTTAGCTTACTGATTTTACCGTCATTAATTCTTAAAACGTCCAGCTCTATTTCCACTTCAAAATAAATGGCTACAGTTTATTAAAACCATCATTCCAAGACGCCACCCCCCCCCCCAACCTCGGGAACCTAACTACTACAGTTTTAGACTTTCAGCTATTATCCTTCCCTTACAAAGAAGTAGATTAATAATGTCCCCTCTAACAACCTCATTTATTTTACAGAAAATTAACTCAGTTTCAACCCTGATTAATGATTTCATCTAAATGAATCAAATTAAAAATTGAAAATTATATTTCAAAAGATTGAGAAAAAAAATTGACCATTTCCAGTTAACAAATGATCCTTTCAAATATTTAAGAAAAAAAAAAAAACGGTGACCATGAAGAGTGTGTGTGATAGTAAAGAAATGTAGACGGAGCCGGCTGCTTATCTCCAGGACGTAGAGAGAGAGAGAGAAAAAAAAAAAAAAGAATACACTCCATTGTGGAAAGGGAATTCTCCGGGGAACCAAAACTGGCTTCCACTTAGACTCTGCCTGTAATCAGCGCACCAAAATAATATGAGAATTTCACTGTTAATTAAACTGGTAAGGCTGGAGGTGCACGTCTGCTGACGAGGGATTAGGAAAGCATACATTAACCGCTTCTGTTAACAAAATCCAGCCTGTAAGAGTATCTGACCATGTATAAAGCAGTGACTGACAATCACACTTGCTCGCTCCCTCAGGGAACTCCGAATCAACTAATCAGACATAACCTCTGTGACAACCAGATACCGAATACATATGTATGACGTCATCTGGAGTAATCCAAGAGAATTTTAGAGCCCCAGTAATGTTTTCCTAGACGTAAGACCCAAATATCAGACACGATGATGTTACTGCCATCCGTAATACTAACTAGTCTTCATTTTACAGCTGTCAATGATAATAAGTATGATTGTACATTCTTCTGTTCCATAGAAATATAAGTTCATGAAACCCTACCTGATTACATTCAGACCCAGGATTCAGACATAGCAAAGTGGAGGTTGTCAAGAGTAGGAGACCTAAACTGCTACGAGTGATGTCACATAGGACTTCAAGTAGATCTATTGCATTATCCTAGAAAAAACATTTGCATGTAACGTATTAGAGAATTTTAAGTTATCGAGGGAGAAGGACTCTGTTCATCATCTTCTTCTCTTGGCCGGGGTGGAGAGCGGTTACAAAGAGCATCTCTCGATCTGGAGGACTTGTCCTGTCCTGCATTACACAGACAACCTATTGAAAAGAATGAGCAATGTGTAATTCTTAATTCCGCCTGTGGTGGCACTGCAGAGAAATTGAAGACTTCGTGCCCAGTCTTCCCGCAGATTATAACTGATCACTGGGATCAGTTTTTGTCAAGGGACCCTTCTAACAAGTAGGGATTGTCCAAAGCGGAGAACCCCTTTAATTCTTAGATGAAGCCCCAAATAGTTGTGTCATGAAGGGTCTGTGGACCAACTGGGCTGTACCGCCTTGGCTGTAAGGCAGCTGGCCAACAGGGCGCAGGTCAGAGTCTATAGTATATAGTGTACCTGTGGCAGCACGGACAGTAGCTTGGCAGGAACTAGGCAGCTGGTGGACGTCAGACGTGGAGAAGCAGACAGGCGTGGTATCCAGCACAGCATGACAATAGTAAGCACGGCACTAGAGCAGGATGCAGGAACAGGAGCAAGAAACACTAGGGGACCATTTGCATAGACAAACTATAGGGAACACAACAACGCTAAGGCATAGAACTAGGGGGCTAAACCCCTCATAGTCCAGGGTACTCACGGGTCAAGGTTCGTCCATGAGGTCAGGTGCGCACGCTGCCCCTTTAAGAGCGGGCATGAGCGTGCGCGCACACCCTACGGGATCCGGCAGAGGTGAGTGGACGCGAGCGCTGGCGTCTCCTGAGGAGGAGGCTGGGGCCAGCGCTTGCCGACTCGTGGCTGCGGCTGTCAGTGGGAGGTTGGAGCTGACAGCCCGCAGCCACGGACATTACAAGTTGTATGACAGAGATTGTTCTGTATTAGCAACTATCCGCATTTAATTCTAAGACCTAGCAAATGTGAACCTCACGTTAACGATTACTAATAATTTTCTATTACCATTCCTAAAGCAAACTCTCATTTTATCTTTTGCGCTACGTTATTAGACTATTGACGGTCCAGCAAAATCATATGTACCATAGAGGCAGCCCATTTATTTTTATTGGGGCCCTTGGAGATGTCCTCATTTTAATGGATGGTGAGAGCCTGCATAGGGATGTGGTCTTCAACCTCAGCAAGCAAGGAAGTGGAAAACGTACTAGGGATGGGGTCACCATTACTTTCTATCAGAGGAGATAAGGAGTTTGGTGGTGTCAAGCAGCACCTGAAAACAGCCTTACGTTTGCTATCGACCCCTTATCTTCCACGTCCACTACTGCCACCAAGTTCATATAATAACCCTAAGCAACGGCATACATTTACTTGCAATCCTATAGAGCAGGTCCCCATCCATGTAAAGTCCTTGTATTCAATACTTTTATATTGACCATTGGATGCCATGCTGGGACATAGAGTTTATTAATGCCATCGTTGGTCAGGTTTGACTGTCTTAAGATTTACCTATTGACTAAGACAAGGCAGTATATATATATCGATACAATCCCTACTAAACCAACATCATAAATGCCAGCGCACAATCAGAAGATGGCCATCTCTCCTGGTGGGTGGTTCACTCTACCAGAGGAGAAAAAGCACTATGCACACCAAAGTGGAGATTGGAGCGCCTAATAACAGCGGTCAGCCGCCATACGAATGCGCCATCCACACAGGATCCTACATTGACTAAGTGCCTGAGGAAGGTCATAGTATTGACCGAAACGTCGCACTGTCATTGGCTATAAATATAATAAATTATTTATCTGCAAAAGAATCTCCACTTTGGTGTGCATAGTGCTTTTTCTCCAATGGATCGGGTTGGGACCCTACTTATGCACCCACGCCTTAACCTAGTACTATCCGAACCTTGCTACACAGGTTCACTCTACCACACACCCTCATCATGGAGAATACAACTATTTACAAAAACAGACATGTCAGGAGTGCTGATCCCTTCTCTATAAAGGGGTTTTCCCACAAACCACCACATGTATCCCTATACACAGCATAGGGGATACATGTGTGATCGCTGGGGGTCAGAACCCCCAGCGATAAGGAAAACGGAGGACCAAAAGTCCCCCGAAGTGCCCCCATGAGAATAGAGCGCTGGTGCGCATGCTCGGCCAACGCTCCATTCATTTCTATGGGACATCCAGGACCGCTGTCTCCGGCAGTTCCATAGAAGTAAAGGGAGTAGTGGTGGAGCATGTGCACCAGAGCTCCATTCTCATTGAGCGCTTCAAGGCACTTTCGGTCCCGCGTTCTCATCGCTGGGTGTCCCAGCGGTTGCCCCCCCAGCGATCACGCATGTATCCCTTATCCCATGGATAGGGGATACAGGTGTTTTGTTGAAAAACCCCCTTTAATACTATTCATAGGGAAAGGTTCAACCCGAGCATGATCCCACCTTTCCAAAGACCCTATAGCAGCGACAATGGCTGCTTCTATACAACGCAGGTCCTATAAATATAAGCTACATATAGCAAACATTGGATCCTAATGACTATCATCGATACAAACTCAGGCAAGGTTTGTCCACCATATCCCAATGAAGCAATTGAAGAAGTCACATCAAGCACATGAGAGACTAGTCGTGAGCCGGCGCAGTCCCTACCGAGGACCAGCAGTAAAAGTGTCTGTTATCTGTATACCTGCAGTGCCTCCCTTTTGTAGATTCAATAATGCAAGAGACTTCCTATCAGCCGCCCGGGTGACTGATTGGAATGGTGATATGTTAAGACAATTCAGAATATTTAACAGAATTTACAGAAGCCGGGACTCAGGCTGGAGTATTTAACGCCGGGACTAATAGGGAATTAAACATGTACAATAGACTAAACTCCATCCCCTCTCACACGCTGTAATGTGTTTACTTCATTTTCTCACAGTCATATTGTGTCTCTTTTTTCTCAGGGGGATCGTCTGGGATGTTTAAAATTGACGAAAAATTAAATCTTCCTTTTATATTTTACCTTCAGCTTTTTTTATGTTATTTTTTTTATTGCAATACTGTTTAGGAAATTTAAATATGGCCGCCAACAGATTCCTACAAGGCAGTAATTAAATACCGACGATGAAGAGGCCTGAGTGCCAACGACGATGTAACATTAATATTAATGCAACATGAGAGGGACAAATCAGTCACTTATTTAGTAGAAATGGTGTATGTGGCTCATTTGTAATTTAAATGTAAATCTTAATGTGCCTGGTAAGTAAGAGGGGGGAAGAAGCGCGGCGGAAGTGCGGAGAGGTCACCCCAGGAATGAGTTTAACTGTCAGTTGCGTAGAGTCTGTACTAATGAAAACAGAGGTCAGGCTGCCGTACATTTCACCATACAAGTGACGTCCTGCTCCACAAGTATCCGCTGTCAGGACGAGAAGCAACGTGACGAGCCGAGAAAGATGAATGCACAAGTAGAATAAAAGAAGAGTCCGCCACAAACCGAGTTGTTTATTTTATTTTATATAGATCTATATAATGTAAACAGTAATATCTATCTTTCTATCTCATATCTATCTATCTATCTATCTATCTATCTATCTATCTATCTATCTATCTATCTATCTATCTATCTATCTATCTATCTATCTATCTATCTATCTATCTCATATCTATCTATCTTTCTATCTATCTATCTCATATCTATCTATCTATCTATCTCATATCTATCTATCTATCTATCTATCTCATATCTATCTATCTATCTCCTATCTATCTATCTATCTATCTATCTATCTATCTATCTATCTATCTATCTATCTATCTCTATCTATCTATCTATCTATCTATCTATCTATCTATCTATCTATCTATCTATCTATCTATCTATCTATCTATCTATCTATCTATCTATCTATCTATCTATGTAATATGCTTTTCTGGAAGACTTACTATAGTAAAGCAGTATAGCCGCATTGCCTGAACACATATGCTAAAATCTAATGTTATTTCTACCCCGTTTGGGAGATCTATGAACTGATATACTGGAGGTAACCTAGGAGGGAAACATGTTCAATTACTTTTCCTTGCCAAGTCTGATGCTTTCTTATTTTTCATGCTGAGAGGCAGCCAATCTGTTAGTGAATTCTCCAGGTTTTCACACATGTACCCTGTCATTTCCGCAGACTGCTGCTCGCACTGCAAATCAGATCAGAAATAAAACCATTGTCTGCCTCACATTTAAATAAGAAGCATGCTATTTTGATATTTACTTTTTTTTTTTTTCAATGGCACCAACAATTCTTGTAGCTCTCAAGATAACACAGCCTGGACTTGATATTACAAAGTCTCAGCGTGGTGCGAGCTGCTGGGTACGGCTGTTGTGATGACATTTTTAGCCCCTGCAAGTACAGCGGGTTCATTATACACCAATGGGCTCCCTAGTGCCTCCGCACCAGGAGAGATCATGTTCTTTTTGGTGTAATAGTGGCATTATTCCTGCCCGCATTATCCATACAGTGAAAAAATTTCAGAAGGTTATCTTTTCCATTTCTGGGAATCCTATCAAGGGTACATCACTTAATAGTATACCCTATACCAGTGGCGTAGCTATAGGGGGTGCAGAGATAACAATCGCACCTGGTGCTTGAGGGGGCCCAAAGGTCCCTCTGTCACAAAAGTATTATAAATGGCACATCCTAGGAAGTGGGTCCGGTTACAGATTTTGCTTTGGGGTCCATGAAATTATGTTTACTTATCTGCCCTATACTAAATATTGAAGGGCCATTCCCCAAATCATAAACTATCATCTATCTACAGGATAAGTTATAATTTAATGATCACTGGGACCCCCACTGACGGTGAGAACTCCCAGATTTGCCTCACTGCACTCCCTACAGTGAGGAAGAGCTTTAATGTAGCGGCGGAGCATGACGGAAACAGCCGAGCGCTGTACTCCGCTGTTTCCATCATTTCCATAGACATAGAATAGAGTGGTAGCGCGCATGCTCGACCGCCGCTACATTCAATGTGCTCCTTACTGCGGTACAGTCCTGTGGATAGGTGACAATTTATAATTTTGGGAATACCCTTTTAATGATATGTTGGATCAACTTTTACTATTATATTAGAGAATTACATTAGAGGGGTTTTCTCAGCAGAGACATTGATGGTATATATGAAGGGAATGTCATCAATGTCTGATCAGTGGGGGTCCCACAGCTGGGTCAGCCTTAGAAACGAGAAAGAAAGGGGTATTGTTCCCCTGGATTTTTCCTGACACAGTCGGTTCGTAATAGGGGAGAAGCCAAAGAAGTCCTTGCTCTGTAGTGCTTATATTGTTGTAGGTCTCAGTGGTTAGACCTCCACCGATCAGACATTGATGTTATTGATATGCCATATATGGGTCTGGTATACTATTTAAAGGGCTCGTCCGGTTTGGATAACCCCTGTTTACAAGAAAGATCCCCTGACAATGTATTGCCAGACCCCCCTGCAATCACGGGGCATGCAGCCAACAACACATTGCCCATGGGACATCCATGTAATGAACAAATGGGAAGGGTTCCCCAAAGGGTGAACTGCTTTTTGGAGAGGGGTCTGTCAGGCGTTGCTCTTGCTCTATTTTTGGCTGAACCAAATTTACATGTTAATGGAGGAATCAAGGATGCTGCTGGCCGACAGCTAAATTATGCCTATGATCAGTTTAGAGATCAATGCCCTAATGTAATGTTTTACGAATAGGAGCAGTTCGGAAAATACACCGCCATGGCTGTGCACAATTCACATTTCCTTCAATTGCCCTGCAGGAAACGTCAGTCGAATACAAATGCAGTTTATGTATTCTGTGAATGGACTTCACACAAAGGTCCTTGCATTGTGCTGACCCGAATTGCTACAGCCATTCTGTGTGGTCCATTGGCTTTATACAGGCTGCCATAAACAGCGCCTTCAAACCAGCAGTGGAGAACGGTAATTCCCGATCCTGCAGGGTTATTATGGACTTATACAAATATCCCATAATAAAAGGCATACAAGTCCTTTAGAAAAAAGAACACAAAAACAAATCCAAAAATTCTCGCACGCTCCTCGTCCCTACACTGCCCCAGGCGGGCTCTCAGCTTGTCCATACGGCAAATATTTTCACGACAATTATAAGAAAACGATCATCGTCGAAAATATTAGTTTGCCTAAGAAGAAACATCAAGTGACATTACCAGTTATTTATAACCTGCCTCAATTAGGGCCGTTTGTTACTCGCAAATTGCTTTATAAACAGTAAAACGAAGCTCATTATTTAATTTAATCTGCAATAATAGCTTACACGGCGTGTTTTATGAACACAGGCCTTAATTACAAAGACAATTTCCCTGTCTGTAAAATAACTGTTACTAAAGTTTACAGTGAAAATAGACGCTGACAAATTACAACTTCACCACCGTCTATATTACCGGTAATGACGAAGCCGATGCCCAACCTGGTATAGGGTATATTACACCACAACCTCAAGACCCGACGGTAACTCAATTGCACCGGCGGCTGATTATCCCGGCTTGGGTTGTCCGCTTCTGCTATTGGCAACATACTAGCAAGAATATGGTCTCCGTGCTATTAGCTGTTGAAATGTTGTAACCAATTAAAGGGAAGCAGTGATAGAAGGCCCCCTATTTTTTTATTTTAACGGCACACAGTGACAAATGAGATGATACTGCTCTTGTAAGGCAAGGCTACAATCTGTCAAGACCCAACACTTGTGACCCTCGGTGACATCCTCTTTACATTTTGTGTTATTAGTCTTGCTTACATTAAAATACAGTGGATGCACTTAACTCCTCCGCTGACAGAACAGTGAGCAGCACTCGGAATAGTACGCTGCCGAGGACTCAAGAGTGCATTAATTACATCTACAGTATATACTGCCAATTTAATCATGCAATGTCTCCTAGCAATTGCTTCAAATGGAAAGCTACATTAAAATGACTGGAGATTATAGACTATAGTAGATGTCCAGTATATGTATCTAGAGCATAAATCAAGCTGTTTGTTTATAGATATAGACAGACAGACGATAGATAGATAGATAGATAGATAGATAGATAGATAGATAGATAGATAGATAGATAGATAGATAGATAGAGAGACACAGACAGATAGACAGATAGACAGATAGATAGATAGATAGATAGATAGATAGATAGATAGATAGATAGATAGATAGATAGATAGATAGATAGATAGATAGATAGATAGATAGATAGATAGATAGATAGATAGATAGATATGAGATAGATAGATATTGATAGATAGATAGATAGATAGATAGATAGATAGATAGATAGATAGATAGATAGATAGATAGATAGATAGATAGATAGATAGATATGAGATAGATAGATATAGATA